>NC_073307.1:87041105-87323605 GCF_027595985.1 Sorex araneus
CCTGTAATAGAATAATGAGGTGACCTTCTCGTGATTCCTGGTCTTTATTTTCCCCAAAAATTTAATTTTATGAAAGGATCACAATTTTTAAAATATTTTTTATTTTTAAAATTGTATTGAATCACCGTGAGATAGTTACAAGCTTTCATATTTGGGTTATAATCTCACAATGATCAAACACTCATCCCTCCACCAATGCACATTCCCCACCACCAATATCCCCGTAAACCCCCCCTTTACCACCCTCCCCCTGCCTCCATGGCAGACAATATTCCCCATACTCTCTCCCTACTTTTGGGCATTATGGCTTGCAACACAGACACTGAGAGGCCATCATGTTTGGTCCATTATCTACTTTCAGCAAACATCTCCCATCCCGACTGGTTCCTCCAGCCATCATTTTCTTAGTGATCCCTTCTCTATTCCATCTGTCTTCTCCCCTTCGCTCATGAAGCAGGTTTCCAGCTATGGGGCAATCCTCCTGGCCCTTGTATCTACTGTCCCTGGGTGTCAGCCTCATGTGATGTTATTCTATACTCCACAAATGAGTGCAATCTTTCTAATGTCTGTCCCTCTTTTTCTGACTCATTTCATTTAGCATGATACTCTCCATGTCTATCCATTTATAAGCAAATTTCATGACTTCATCTCTTCTAACAGCTGCATAGTATTCCATTGAGCAACACAATTTTTTAAAAAAGTTCTTGGGCCACACCCAGCAATGCTCACAGGTCACTCCTGGCTCTGTGCTCTGGAATCACTCCTGGCGGTGCTTAGGGGACCATATGGGATGCTGGGGATTGAACCCAGGTCGGCTGCGTACAAGGCAAACGCCCTCCCCATTGTGCTATGACTCCAGCCCCTGAAAGCCCCACAATTTACAAAGTCATTCAGAGTTGAGTTTTAAGCATACAATGTTCTATCACCTGTCCTGCCACCAGTGTGAACTTCCCTCTACCCATGTTCAATTCCTGGGCTTTAAAAGGAGGTAAAGTTAGTTGGTTTCAAGGATTTCCATCAGCCAGGCTATTCCAGGATGACTTTATGAAACATACAGATCTGACAACAATAAAAACTGTCTAGAAAGAAAATTATTCCTCTCCTGACCCAGTGTCCTAAGTATAGGTGGAGAAAAAAAAAATCCATCGTACCTCCATGAGTTCTGCCCAGGCCTCTCGGTCCCTCCAATCACAAACCCCGTCCTAGTGGGCATTTGCTGGGTGTGTGTGTTTGAAGTGGACTGGCTGTGAGAAATCTTTCCTTGTGGTTTTGCCTGCAATGAAAGCATTAGACAAGGGAATGTTCCCCTTCTGCCTGGATACAGAAGAAGGGAAAGAAGTAAATAAATGCTCATGGCGAGGACTACAGTGGAGCCAACCAAGGAAGGTTTTCCAGCTTGAGGTTGTGAATGACCTAAAACAGGGCTTAGAGAACAGCTGAATATCCTCTCAGGGATCCCCTTTCCTTCACGAGTGTTGTCTTTGCCGCAGTTGTTGTTGTTGCAGTGACGAGAGTTGGTGTCAGCCCAGGCACTCGTGTTGAGTCTTACTGTTTGGTTGTGCTCATGCGCACATTGGTTGTAGTAATTGCTGGGTGTGGGGGGGGGGCGTCACACTCTAGGTTATGATGCTCACACATGCTTGTTTTCCATGCGCTGGAGCACAAACACTTCATTGCGGTGCCAGGGATCCCATAAAATAGAGCCACTGACATTGCCAGTGGGGCACTTGGGGCAAAGTCGGGGGTGGAACTCACAACCTCTCTGGGTTCAAGCATTCAAGGCAGGCAGCTCAGCCACTGGGGCAGTGTGGGCTACTCTTCCCCTAGGGCACAGCGGGTAGGCGTTTGCCTTGAACGCGGATGACCCGAGTGCGATTCCTCTGCCCCTCTCGGAGAGCCCAGCAAGCTACGAAAAGTATCCCACCCGCACGGCAGAGCCTGGCAAGCTCCCCATGGTGTATTCGATATGCCAAAAACAGTAACAACAAGTCTCACAATGGAGATGTTACTGGTGCCCGTTTGAGCAAATCGATGAACAATGGGAAGACAGTGCTACAATGGTACTCTTCCCCTGATAACTTCAAGAACAGAATCTAGCCCACAAAGATGGAATATGTTTGAAGATGCTGAAAATACCATGAGCAGAGACTGTGTCCGTGAAACCTCAGGCGAGTCCTCTCCTCTCTGGCTCAGTCCTCTGACGTGACATCTGCTTCCCAGTGGCCCCCTCCCTTTCCCGTCAAGCTGACCTGCATCGACTTCATCACAGCTCTCTCTCCACTTTGGTGCTCAGATTCTTCCACAACAACTCTACTTATAATATATTGTCCAATCGCTCTTAGGCATCGGTTTTTTATTGAGAGATACAACGCTCCTTTGTTACATCTGATTTTATACATTCCGCAACACAGTTCACTGGACCCTGCTCTGCCCTCTGAAATGTACCTGGATTCTAGGTCCTTGGTCATTTCCACTGCTTCAGGTATGTAGCACTGTAGCACTGTCTTGTCATTATTCATCGATTTGCTCGAGCGGGCACCAGTAACATCTCCATTGTGAGACTTGTTGTGACTGTTTTTGGCATATCCAATACCATGATTTATAACAATGTTAAGGAGGGCTGGAGGCATAATAGAGCTGGTAGAGCACTTGCCTTACAAGTGGCCAACCTGATTTCAATGCCTGGCACCCCAGATGGGCTCCCCTGGGTGCTTCCTGGTGTGACCCCTGAGAGCAGAGTCAGAAAAAAGCCCTGAACATTTCTGGGTGTGACAAAAAAAAAGATAGTGTGAATGATAGCTTCATGCATCATACATTGTTTCACACTCACCACCAGAGTGTCCATTTTCCTCCAACAACATCCCAGGGACCACTTAGGAACCCACAGATGAGTTCAGTGCTGTAGGTCACCTCTCCAGTCCTCCTGCCTTGGTCACTTATTACTCCTTTATTACGTTTCTTTACATTCTCCTAAGAGAGAGATCCCTTTATCCACCTCTATCTGACTGACTTCACTTAGCAGATATCCACTAGTTTCATCCACGTAGTAGCAAGTTGCATGATTTAACCTTTCCTTATATACCCCCAAATCTTTTTAACACTTTTAAAATGTAATGAAAGAACTGTGATTTACAAAATAATGGATAAGTACTGTGTTATAGGCCTATAATATTTTAACACCAATACCCACCATGAGAGTCAACATCCCTCTACCAGTGTTTCCATATTCCATCCCCACCCCAAACCCCTGTCCCATCCCCAGCCTGTCCATTTGACAAGCACATCAAAAAGTTCCAGTACCATAATTTCGTTACCCAGTCATCTACTCTTGGGCACTTGGGTTGTTTCCATACCTTAGCTATTGTGAATAGTGCTTCAGTGGGTCACATTGAAGTCTTTTAGAAATAATGTTGTTGGGCCCTTGGGGTATAGATGCCAAGAAGTGGAATTGCTGGGTCTTATGAAAGTTCAGTTCTTAGGCTTTTGAGAAATGTCCAAATTGTTTCCTGAAGAAGTTGAACCAATTGTCATTCCCAATAGCAGTGGGTGAGGTTTCCTTTTCACCCACATCCACGCAAGCACTGGCTGCTTCTCTTTTTTTTTTATGTGTGCCAGTCTCACTGATGTAAAGTAATATATTATTTGCAATTGCTTATCTCAAAAGAGAAAGAATAGAGAAGAAAGGGAAGTAAGGGAGAGGAAGGGGAGAGAAGGGAAGAGAAAGGAGGGGATGGGAAGAGAAGGGAGGGGAAGGGAAGGCAGGGGAAGGGAGAGGAAAGGAAGGGAGAAGAAAGGAAGGGAGGGGAAGGGAAAGGAGGGGAAAGGAAGGGATAGGAAGGGAAGGCAGGGGAAGGGAGAGGAAAGGAATGGAGGGGAAGAGAGGGGAGAGAAAAGGAAGGGAGGGGAAGGGAGGAGATGGGAAGGGAGGAGATGGGAGGGGAAGGGAAGGGAAGGGAAGGGAGGATATGGGAAGGGAGGGAGGAGATGGGAGGGGAAGGGAAGGGAGGATATGGGAAGGGAAGGGAAGGGAAGGGAAGGGAAAGGAAGGGAAGGGAAGGGAAGGGAAGGGAAGGGAAGGGAAGGGAAGGGAAGGGAAGGGAAGGGAAGGGAAGGGAAGGGAAGGGAAGGGAAGGGAAGGGAAGGGAAGGGAAGGGAAGGGAAAGGAAGGGAAGGGAAGGGAAGGGAAGGGAAGGGAAGGGAAGGGAAGGCTTATCCAAAGTATAACTTTCTTTTACACTGTGGAGATATTAAGTCTATCACTAAGTAAATGTTGTCAACAGTGTAGTATGAAAGAACACTGGACCGAGCATGAGAGACTGTGAATTCTGGCTATCTCCGGAGACACTGGTTCAGAACTTATTAAGTGACCTTGGAGGGAAAACACTGAACCTCTCATCATTTCAGTTTTTGTACATGTAAATAGGGGACTGGCAGGAGAAGGTCATGGATTTCCTACAAACCTTGACCTTCTATAAATCGATGAGAAAGTTATAAGATATTCTTTGATAAGGTATATAAGGAATAGAGTCCTATAGCTCCTCCCTGTAGTTAACTTTAGGGGTTAAGTTCACTGCAGAGGTTAAGTTTGCTGTAGAAGTGAACTTAAACTTAGTTTCTGGTCCTTCGCATCCATCTCTACCTATCCAACAAATATGACTGAAGAGAAATTATGTTCCAAACGTTATTCTGGGAATCGGAGAAGTAGTAAAGAAGTCTTTTTCATGGAATTTATATACCCACAAGCAAAGGCAACATAAACAAATAAGGCAAAATTCATGTAATGTACTCATGGACTCAAATCCAAAACGTGTTATTTGCTCTAAAGTTGGACTTCGGGTTACGGCCACTCACTGCTTCCTCACCAGGAAGTGTTTTCCCTTAGAATGTCACAACTCTGGTGATAAACACTATGAAGAAAATCAAGCAGAATGATTGGGGAAGACCAGTGGAAGTTACTATTTGAGATCTAGTTGTGAGAAGTCTCTGTTGAAGATTTTATTGGAATAATCTTGTTGAATTGTTTTTTGTTTTTTTTTTTTGCTTTTTTGGGGGTCACACCGGGCATTACACAGGAGTTACTCCTGGCTCATGTACTCAGGAATTACTCCTGGCAGTGCTGGGGGGACCATATGGGATGCTGGGAATCGAAATCGAACCATGGTTGGCTGCATGCAAAGCAAACACCCTACCCGCTGTGTTATCACTCCAGCCCCTGGAGTAATGTTGAATAGAATGTATCTGGAGAAAAAGCACCCTAAGCAGGGTAATACTAAACTTAGATCCTGAGATGGGAATGCCCTAGGAGTTGTAATTCAAACACTATCTCCTGGATAGCAATACAGAGTCAGTAAAACAAACAAACAAACAAAGCCTCAAACGCAAAAGCTTTGTAATTGTATCTCATGGTGATTCAATTAAAAAAAAAAAGATAATCATAGTTTAGACTTTCCAGCACCAGATTGAAGTGCTTTGAGCTGGAGTATCTCTGCGACTTACCTTGACAATGCTATCAAACGATCATGTAACTTTCACTTGTGTTTTTTTTTTTTTATTCTATCACTCATTCAACACATACAGTATTGGACATTATGGAGATTTCCTCCTATCTTTTTTTTTTCTCCCCAAGGGTTAAATAGCAATTTCATTCTTTCCTTAAGTTCAGAATATGGAGAAATTTCTGGAACAATCACGAATCACGAAATCCTGTTAATCACCGATTTCTCGGGTGGGCTCAGTAACCTCTCATTTCGTCCTTTCCCTGAGATCTTAGAAGTCCATCTCGACTGGGCCCTCCCAACGATGTTGCACTGAAGGCTCTTTCAGGGTCAGGGGAATGAGATCCAGCTTGTTACTGGATTTTGCATATGAATACACCATGGGAAGCTTGCAAGGCTGTCCCATGTGGGCAGGAAACTCTCAGAAGATTGCCAGTTTCTCTCAAAGGGAGAAGTAGGCTAAGATATCACTTCTGGGAGCTTGCTTCCAAGTCTCTCTCTAGATGTTGGCCGTTGATGGGATTACACACACCTGGGTTCCTCTGCCGATACCTTCATGCATGAGGCCTGTCCGGACGTGTGGAGAGGGGCCTCGAGCATGGCTGTAGCTAGGTTCCGGTGGTCTTTGGCCGCCGGGAGCTCTGGTCGGGGTGGGGAGGGAAGCCCATCCCCTCCGAGGGGCCCCAGGGAAGACAGCCAGGCGTGCGGGCAAGAGACTCTCTCTGGAACAATATGCCAGAAAACAGAATAGACTGGAGTCCACTAGGCATGTGACCTCAGCTCTACCTGGAAGAGCCTCTTTACATGGAGATTCTGCACCCACACCTACCTTTCGTCTCACACAAAAAAAGAATTTTTCTAGTACCTAGATTTCCATTCTTAAAATGCTATGTTCACTGGTAGCAAAAAAAAAAAGTCGAAGAAGATGGAGGGCGAGGTAGATTTAAGTGGAGAAATGGCCCAATGGGTAATAAATTGACCAGCATGTGGATCCAAGACCTGGTGATCTGAAGGTCCACTGACTCTCATAAGTTCCTGTCCATGAAGAGAGAGACTGTTGCACCACTCAGAGACTGTTGCAGTACAATGAGAATGTTTCTGATGCTAACTGAACATTTGGGCTTTTTTAAAAAAATTAATTTAAACTATCTTTTTTTTTGTTTGTTTGTTTTTTTTTTTTGCTTTTTGGGTCACACCCGGAGATGCACAGGGGTCACTCCTGGCTCTGCACTCAGGAATTACCCTTGGCCGTGCTCAGGGGACCATATGGGATGCTGGGATTTGAACCCGGGTCGGCCGCGTGCAAGGCAAACGCCCTACCCGCTGTGCTATCTCTCCAGCCCCTAATTTAAACTATCTTTAACAACAATTTACTGACTGCTCTTTATTTTTTAATTAATTTATTTATTTTTTGCTTTTTGGGCCACACCTGGTGATGCACAGAGGGTTACTCCTGGCTCATGAACTCAGGAATTACTCCTGGTGGTGCTCAGGGGACCATATGGAATGCTGGGAATTGAACCCAGATTGGCTACGTGCAAGGCAAATGCCCTACCCGGGCTGAAACCATAGCACAGCAGGTAGGGCTTTTGCCTTGCACACAGTCAACCCTGGTTCGATTTCTCTGCCCCTCCCGGAGAGCCCGGCAAGTTACCAAGAGTATCCCGCCTGCACGGCAGAGCCTGGCAAGCTCTCCATGTTGTGTTCGATATGCCAAAGATAGTAATGATAAGTCTCACAATGGAGACGTTACTGGTGCCCGCTGGAGCAAATCAATGAGCAACGGGATGACAGTGATACAGTGATACAGTGACCTGGATATGGAGGCCAAACATGGTGAAGAGATTGAAGGGATGGAAATCGCTGTGGTCTAAGGTGATTCAGAAAAGATTGGGAAAACCTAGGATTTCATATGGGCAGGTTTTCCCCATAGTCAAGGAGATGAAAGGATGGGAATAAGCTCCCCAGATGATAACGTTCAAGGGACTAAAAGGAGCAGGGAGTCACTCAGTCAACATGGGGGCCAGTTTCATTGGAAGGCACGTGGGTCTTTCAATCTAGTCTGGGAAAATGCAAGGCAGCCTATTCTAGAGGTTTCTCTTGGGTGGAATCGGGCAACACTTTCTGCTTCTCACCATGAACCCCGCAAGACCCCACGCAAGGGCTTTGCTGTGAACTTGTCCTGTGAAAACAGCAGCAATGGAGACACCTAATCAGGATGGTATCATCCTCTGCACAGGTCAAAGTGCACGATTTGGAATTTTACCAAAGTGTGGCCCATATCTGCCTCCACTCAATTCTCCAAACCTATTTCAGTACTGCCTGCATGGGACACGTTGGATAAATTCTTCTCCAGTTAATTTTTGAAACAGGAAACTTAGCAGTGCAATTTCACTTGAGTTCGAGAATAGCCCACTGGAGTGAGGAGACTAAATCTTATTCCACAGATGTGAGAAGTTAAATCCAGATAGGTGAAGTTTTGCAAGTTCCCCCAGGTCCTGTGCTAAAACTTTACGTTAAAATTGTACTGGATTGACGGAGGAGGTGCAGCCACCACACCTTCTCCAGATGGAGCCCTGGCGACACTGTGCAGCAACTAACACGGCTCCAGGATGCGGGACTGGGACATATACGAACCTTTACTAAAAACTGAAAACATACAATCTTTTAATGGAAAACTAATTATCAAAGCTTCCTTAGTAGGGCTGTCTTTCTTGGGGGGAAACTCCAACAACAATAGTGAGTTTTGTGTTGAAATATGGAACGTAATCAAGGTAAAGAGAAAATGAAGTGAAATTCATCAGTTATATAGTTGCGGGTGGGGGGCGGGGGTGGGGGTTATATTGGGGATTCTGGTGGTGGAATATGGGCACTGGTGAAGGGATGGTGTTTGAATATTGTATAACTGAGACATAAACCTGAGAACTTTGTAACTTTCCACATGGTGATAAAATAAAAATTTAAAAAAATTGTACTGGATTAAAAATCAGAAGCCAAGGAGTTAGTGAACTGGGAAAGACACTTTGTCACTGCACTGAATTAAATTTCACTGATTCCAAGACACAGACCCCCCACCATCTCTCTCTCTCTCTCTCTCTCTCTCTCTCTCTCTCTCTCTCTCTCTCTCTCACACACACACACACACACACACACACACACACACACATACACACACAGAAGTCTCTACATATATTTATCTAGTCACATTTAATGTCTTCGAGGTCAGCATACTTCTCAAATGGTCTGACCCATTTTAACGTCAAGCATTTTTCTCTTTTAGATTCTATGAAGCACCGTCAACCTGTCTACCGGCTGGAATGTGAAGGTGAAAGGGCGCTGGCGGTAGAAAGAGTTAGACAAAGAAGCAATGACTAGTAAAACACAGGTTGCTGCCAGCCTCTCTCAGTCCTGGGTCCCCTACCTCCTAACTGCGCTGGAGAAGCCAGCCCCCGAGTAGGGTTTGAGAATTTGAGAATTCCCTGAGCAGGCTCTGTAAGTGCGGGGATTAGGTGGCATTAACCCGACAAGCAAATTCTGGCATCCTAGAGACACCTGGTACAAATCTTCACTATTGATTAAAGGAATTAGTGGTCTGGGAATCTATGAATAGACATAAAGAAGGAAACGCAATCCTCTGCCACAAGCCCAAACACAGACCGGGCTTTCATTGATTTCTTTTCTCCCTGTTTGTGCATACCTGTGGTTCCATAGGGCCGGACTCTCAGAAGGAGCCCCTTTGACATCGGAACCTGGCTTTGGCAGTAAAGGCCCTCCCCAAGTAGGTGTGTCATTCATTCATTCATGCCTTGGTCTGCACCAGCCGCTGTCCAGGCGAACAAAGCCCAAGGGAAAGCTAAGAAGGTAGGTGTGTCCTCTCTAACTCGGCTGCAGGCAGATTCGAGTAGAAAGCTGCTTATTATCTGCGTTTTGCTTCTCTCATCCTCCCTTGTCAAAAAGAAAGAAAATTCTATTTCACTCACTTAGGGAGAACATCAGGCTGGAGCCATAGCACAGCGGGTAGGGCATTTGCCTTGCTTGCAGTCTACCTGGCATCGATTCTTCTGTCCCTCTCAGAGAGCCCAACAAGCTACCGAGAGTATTCTGCTCACAGGGCAGAGCCTGGCAAGCTCCCCATGGTGTATTCAATATGCCAAAAACAGTAACAACAAGTCTCGCAATGGAGATGTCACTGGTGCCCGCAAATAGATGAGCAACGGGATGACAACGACAATGACAGTGACGGGGAGAGCATGAGAGAGGATGAAATGGGAAGCAGAGCCGAGACTAATGTTAATTGAGGGGCTTGAGAGCGAACTTTAAGAAGGAACACATTCTCGGGGCTGGGGCGATAGCACAAAGGGTAGGGCGTTTGTCTTGCACGCGGCCGACCCAGGTTCGATTCCCAGCATCCCATATGGTCCCCCGAGCACCGCCAGGAGTAATTCCTGAGTGCAAAGCCAGGAGTAACCCCTGAGCATCGCCAGGTGTGACCCAAAAAGCAAGAAAAAATAAAGAAGGAACACATTCTCACTGAGAGTGTGTTATAGTCCAAGTTTGTAACTCATTCCTGCCAAATCATGATTAATCAATGAATGTCCCTGGGCTCCATCACTTCCAGCTCATAAAAGAGAGCTCACTATCAGTTTCAAGTTGAATCACAAAATTCCTTGTAACATATAACATATAACATATGAAACTCTTTTGCTTATACTTTGATGTTTACTTCTCACCATAATGTGAGAGCTAATACAATGGTGTTGATGATCATGATACTGGTAGTCAAGCTTCAGATGATAAACTGTAAACAGTCTATTTTTATATTAATAATTGTATTTTTATTAATAAACTGTTATAGGGATAGTAAATAATTGATGAATATTGATTTCTACTTATCTAACAAATGTTATTAATTGTAGGCCCTGTGAAGGATCAGTTATTCTTTTTTTTTTTAAAGTTCAATTAGCTTTACTTTTATCACAGCTATAAAATTGCTCATGATTGGGTTCCTGTCATACAATGTTCCAACACCCATCCCTTCACCAGTGTACATTTCCCACCACCAATGTGCCCAATTTCTCTCTTGCACCCCTCCTCCAGGCCCCCTGCCTACTCTATGGCAGGCACATTTCTTCATCTCTCTAATTTTTATTCATTCATTTAATTATTTTGGTTTGGGGGCCACACCTGAAAGTGCTCGCGACTTACTCCTGGTTCTGAGCTCAGGAATCACTCCTGAAAGTGCCTCAGGGACTGTTATGTGGTACAGGTGACTGAATCCAGGTCAGCCACCTGCCAGGTAAGTGCCCTCCCCACTGTGCTACCTCTTCAGCCTAAACAAGCAAGCTAAAGAGTAGTAAATAACAGGATACCACCACCTGTGAAATAAGTTATCACAGACATCTGGTCTGTTTTCCTTCTCGCTGGTATGCTGTTTGAAAATGAGGGCAACGCTCTCAACCTAATTCCTTGTGTCTGATATGTAGGAATGATAGGGATGATTGAACAAAATGCTAACTATGAACTACTTGTATATATCCCATAAATTATTGGCTTACAAGACTGGCTTTAACTAAGTCAAGTTGAATCTTCAAATTTCTGGAAAATAATCTAGTTAGAAATAGAGAGCCTCCGCATGGAAAGGGGTAAAAGAGAGTAAGTTTGATGAGGCATCAGAGCGAATCAAATGAGGAAAAATGGAGAAACTGATACAAAAAGGGTGAATTTGATGAGATTTATATTTGTAGATACCTTAATATGAAAAATAATAAGATTCATCTTAGTTTTTTACAATCAACAGGAGATTGATTTCAAAAGTACTTCTGAAATAATGTAATATGAACTCCTAAACTCTTTTTTTGCAAAAATAATGAAAACACTTGTCAAAACAAATTTTTAAAAATCTGCCAAATTAACCAAAGTACTTTTATTTAAGAAATATGACTTCAAATCAGTTAAGAACAGTATCTTTATGGTGTATAAAATTTGTCTTATTTTTACCTTTCTTTTTTTAATTTAAACAGCATTTTATTTATTTTTTTAAATGAATCACAGGGAGATACAGTTACATACTTATAAACTTTTGTGATTATGTTTCAGTCATATAGTGATCAAATACCCATCCCTCCACCAGTGCCCATTCTCTACCACCAATGTTCCCAGTATCCCTCCTTGCACCCTCACCCCTTCCCAGCTCCTGCCTCTGTGGCAGGCACATTCCCTCTTTCTCTCTCTCTCCCTTTGGGTGTTATGGTTTGCGATACAGGTACTAAGCAGCCATCATGTTTGGTCCATAGTCTACTTTCAGCACACATCTCCCATCCTGAGCAACCCCACTAACCATCATTCTTTTTCCCCAAATTCCTGGTGACTTAAAAACTAAAACTTTAAGATTTTTTAATTCTCTTGCTAGACTTACCTATAAGGGGGGGGGGAATAAGAATAGGAGAAATAAGGATTGGGGAAGAGAAGGAGAGAGAATACCCACATTATAAAAATCAGAATGAAAAATGAAAGAAAGGACATAGATATCAAACTTAAACAAATTTTTAAAAATTGACAGTTTTGGACTGAGTATCAATATTATTGTCAAAGAAATGAGAAATTCTTAGAAAGATGCAATCAAACATGACTAAAGAGTAAATAGAAAACCTGAATAGATTTATAACAAATAAATATGTTTTATTATTAATTTTTAAAATCTTACTCCCAAAAAGCTCAGGACTTCAACAAGTCTATCAAATATTTGTAAACACTTCAAAACAAATCCTTTATTAACTCTCCCCAAAAATATAGACGATATTACTTCTAACATAATCTGTGAGGTAAGAATTGGCATGTTACAAAACCCAGACAAAAATATCCTAAGAAAAGTAAGGGTCAATGTCCTTTATAAGAATAAGTAGAAATGTTTTTCAACAAAATTCTGGCAAAACAAACCCACAAATACATATATTAAAAAGGTTTACACATCATAGCTAAGTGGAATTTATTTCAGAAATACAAGAATGGTTTAATTTTTGAAAGTCAGTTGACATACTAATATCAAATATTAGATTAAGTGGCAAAGCTACTTTATAATTCTCTACTGATGCCTGGAAAGCATTTGAAAAAACCCAACACAGTTTCATGATAAAATGCTCAACAGATGAGGAATGGAAGTGAACTTTTTCGATCTGATAAAGGATATCTATAAAAATTCCACAATTTACATAATACACAAAAAATAAAAGATAAATATTTTCTCATAGACAAGGAACAAGACAATTTGCATTCTTACTGTTTTCCCATCCAATATTTGACTAGAAATTCTGATCAGTGAAGGTAAGCAAGATAAATAAAACTGATACAGATGATAACAATTAAAACTTAAGATTTTCTACTTGAACACACAAGATTGTGTGCTTCCTAAGGGGTCCACAGAAACTCTGAGGACTACAACTTCAGTTCAGCAAGGTGTTAGAATTCATGATTGGTATACAAAAATCAATTGAAATTCTGTACATTAGCATGACCACAAAAAGAATATTTCTTTTTTGTATCACTGTATCACTGTCATCCCATTGCTCATCGATTTGCTCCAGCGGGCACCAGTAATGTCTTCATTGTGAGTCTTGTTGTTACTATCTTTGGCATATCAATACAACACGGAGAGCTTGACAGGCTCTGGCATGCAGGTGGGATACTCTTGGTAACTTGCTGGGCTCTCCGAGAGGGGTGGAGGAATCGAACCTGGATCAGCCATATGCAAGGCAAACACCCTGCCGCTGTGCTATCACTCCACCCCTTCTTTTTTGTATAGCATCAAAATGAATGTAATTCTCAGGAATAAATTTTTATTAAACAGGTAATGCTCTGTTTTGCCCATTCATTTACTTTGTTTCTTATAGAACACAAATAAATAAAATCATCTAATATTTATCTTTCTCCTTCTGACATTTTTTTCCTTTTAAAAATAATTTTTGGTCACACGTGGTGGTTCTCAGGGATGACTCCTGGCTTAGTGCTCAGGGATCACTCTTGGTGATCCACAGGGGGGGCATTTGTGGTACTGGGATTTGAACTGAGGTCAGCTAGATGAAAGCTCCCTAATCCCTATGCTAACTCTCCAGCTCTTTAAAAGAAGTCACCCCTTAAAAGAATTGATGACCTCACAGTGTCTGTGTTGCAAGCCATAATGCCCAAAAGTAGAGAGAGAGTATGGGGAATATTGTCTGCCATGGAGGCAAGGGGAGGTGGGAAAGGGGGGGGTATACCCGGGATATTGGTGGTGGGGAATGTGCACTGGTGGAGGGATGGGTGTTTGATCATTGTGAGATTGTAACCCAAACATAAAAGCTTGTAACTATCTCACGGTGATTCAATAAAATTTAAAAAATTGAAAATAAAATAAAATAAATTACTTTTTAAGAAATTCTCCCTTTTTTGGGACCAAAGGGATAGTACAGTGGGTAAGGCCTTGCATGTGGTCGACCTGGGTTCAACTCTGGCAATCTGACATATTTTACTTTATAAAATCCTATAGAATTTCTTCCACCTTTTTGTAACAATAGTATTCCATTGTGCATTGAGATCACATCTTATCCAATCATCAGCCAATGGGCATTTTAGGGGAGAACTTAAAGACTAAAAAAAAAAAAAAATTGAAGACTAAAACAAATTAAGATGTCCTCAAGCTGGTCTATAGACTTACCACAATACAAACCAAAAATTTCAAAATATGTTTTTGTGGAAATTGATAAGCAAATCCTAAAAGCCCTATAAAAGTTCAACTGGGACCTCACACCAGTGAGACTGACACACATCAAAGAAAGGAAAGCAACCTGTGTTGACAGGGTTGTGGGGGAAAAGAACCCTCATCTACTGCTGGTAGCAATGTTCCCTGGTTCAACCCTTTTGGCAAATAATATGGACTTTTCTCAGAGAGAAAAAAATAAGACAGCTAAGAATTGAGCTTTGATATGACCCAGCGATTCCATTTCTCAATACGCTAAGTACTAAATAAGCTCTACCTCCAATCTTCTCATAGGGGGGAAAAAGAATGCCTGGAGCCGTAGTGCGATGGGTAAAAGGCTTGCTTCACATCCAGCCAAGCTGTGTTCAATCCCCAGTATCCCATATGTTCCTTCAAACCTGCCGGGAGTGACCATCGGGTGCTGAGCCAGGAGTAAGCCCTGAATACAGTTGGATGTGTCCCCAAAACCAAAAAATAAAAATCAGGGCCCGGAGCTATTAATAGTACAGCAGGTAAGGCACTTGCCTTGCATGCAGCTGACCTGGGTTTGGTTCCTGATATCTCATATGGTCCCTGGAGCACTGCCAGGGGTGATTTCTGAGAACAAAACCAGGAGTAGCCCTAGAGCATTGCCAAATGTGACTCAAACTCTGAATAGAAAAGAAAAGACAACTCATAATATGAGAGAAACCCACAGTTTAACAGTGAATATCTATCCATGATAGAACCTGATAAAGGACTTGCATGCAGAATATAGAAAGAAATCTTGAAAATCAACCACAAAAGATGAATAAACCCAGTTTACTAATAAACATTGAATTTACATTGATATTTCTTCCCCACCCACCACATCCCTTGCAAAAGGCATGCCAAGATCAGTGGTAGATCGTGTGCCTTCTATGCATGAGGTCCTAGATTTGATCCTTGGTTCCCCAAAACAAAATATGAATCCCCTACTCCTTCTCTTCCCAGCACTTAGCAACATAAAAATATCAAGATATACTGATGGCCAAAAATAATATGCAAAGAGGTCAATATCTTTAACTATCTAAGACATGTAAATCACTGAGATCCCACTTCACATACTCTAGGATAGAAATAAGTTTTTTTTTAAGTATACATAACAAGTGTTAGTGAGAATGTAGAGATGATGGAAACCTCCTTCTGGCAGAATTGTAAAATGGTGCAACTAGTTTTGAAAAAATGTTGGCAGTTCCTCAAAAAGATAAACATAGAGTTTCCATATGACCCAGATATTCTTCTCCTAGATATCTACCCAAATTATATGAAAATACATGTCCACTCAAAAACTTGTAGACAAATTTTCATAGCAGCATATTTCAGAATAGCTAAAAAGTACAAATGGAAAGAGCCAAATGTCCATTCACTAAGGACTAGTTAAGCAAAAAATGTGAGAGATTCACACAGTAGAATAATGTTCAGCAATGTACAAGAATGAAGTACTGATAAGACCATACAGAGAGGAACCTTCAAAGCATGGTGTTAAGTGATAGAACGGACACAAAGGCCACATATTGCACGCTTCCGTTTACATGACATATCAACAAGAGTCAAATTAATGATTCCCAGGATCTGAGAGCAGAAGACAGTGCCGAGTAAATGCTAAAGAGAGCCGGCCTTCAATCTGAGGAGATGGAACATTCTAGAATCAGATGGTGGTGATTATGGCACATCTCTGTAATATACTTTAAAAAAATTCTTATACTCATTTACCCATGAAATATCTGAAGTGTTTAATATATGTTTATTCTGTATTGGAAAACAAATGGTGTACCAACCAAGTAGACTCTTTTGGTTGCAAGTACAAACAAAATAAACGAGAGAAAAACCCATCCTGAAGTCTCAGATAATTTTAGCAGACTTTGTTCTGCTCCCATCATGCTGGTTTCATTCTTTAACCTTGACAGCAACAATCTCAAGAGCATCTACTATGATTCATATTTGCAGAGGTGTGGGCGAAAAGGGTAGATTTTTCCCCGCCTCTCTCAAAAATCCCAGCAAAAAGTCTTATTAAACTATAATCACTTGATTTGACCATCTCTGAATTAATCACTCTGTTCAAATGATTGACCAGTACTTTGTGTATTACTCTTGAAGCTGGACAGTGTTAGGAGGTAGATAGGGATCTCCATAAGTTTAGTTACTGAGAGAGTCAATTCTCAAAACAAAGAACAAATGGAAGGAAACTCATGAAATGAATACTAAGGAGATAACAACAGATATCCACAGCAGATTTTTAGATATCATAATTTGGTTCAATATCATTTCATTAAATTATTTTTTATTTTTTTTAATTTTTATTATTTTTTTTAATTAATGAATCATTGTGAGGGTGCAGTTACAGAGTTTTGTTCCTGTGTTACAGTTATACAATACTCGAGTACCCATCCCTCCATCAGTGCCCATTCTCCTCCACCGATGGCCCCAGCGTCCCTCCTCCCATGCTGTCTCCCCCCCTCACCCGCCCCTATGACAGGGAATTCCTTATTGTTCTCTCTCTCCTTTTGAGTGTTGTCCATTAAATTATTGGTAAGAAAAAATAATCATTTTGCAGTCAGGAGCTTTGTCTGTGTGGAGTGTCCAGGCTCTTCCGATTGCCATGTGAGGTCTTTCCCAGGTACTTTGGCTTCCCTAACCCAGATCCTGGGTCAATATCTGAGTGCCAGTGTGTGAGTATCCTGTCCAGGGGAGTCCTGTCTTGTGCCCCAAGCTGCTCTGGACACCTGTGGTCTAAATGGAATCCATGTCGGAAAGTGAATGAAGGGGTTAACAGGAAAGCTTGTTGAATATTAGAAGTGTTTGGATCTTCACTTAGAAGCCTGTTGATCTTTTGAAGATGAGAAACATGCTCTTGGAACTTAACTCTTATCTATCAGCAAGCGTATAATAAAATTAATGCTGGGGGGGAGGGAAACTGGGGACTTTGGGCACTGGTGAAGAGATTAATGTTGGAACAACATATGCCTGAAACTCAATCATAAATATCTTTGCAACCCTGTGATTCATGGTGATTCAATAAAAAGAAATATAAAAAAATTAAATTAAATTAAAAAATATATATATATTAAAATTTTATTGAATCACCGTGAGATAGCTACAAGCTTTCATGTTTGGGTTACAATTACACAATGATCAAATAACTTCTGGGGGCTGGAGCAATAGCACAGCTGGGAGGGTGTTTGCCTTGCACAGGGCTGACCCAGGTTCAATTTCCAGCATCCCATCTGGTCCCCCAAGCACCGCCAGGAGTCATTCCTGAGTGCATGAGCCAGGAGTAACCCCTGTGCAATACTGGGTGTAACCCAAAAAGCAATACTACTACTACTACTACTAATAATAATAATGATAATAACTTCTGGGTTTGATCACGTGATCCCCTGAGCATCACTAGCAGGAACTCCTGAGCACCAAGCAAAACGTTACCCCTGAGTACTTTGGGGGATGGCCATAAAATAAAATATGCTTCTAGACCAGGGATGTGCGTCAGCGATAGAGTACTTGCCTCATGTGTATGAGGCATGTGTGAGGCTTTGCAAGCATCAATCCCAAGAACCACAAAAAACAAGTTTCATTATTTGTCTTCTTGCATAAAATCACAGTTCTTCAAAATATCTAGCTTCCCTCAATTTCACTCTTTATCTTTGCAATAAAATCCCATTTCCACTACAATTCATATTCAGTGCTTATATTCACTTTTGAAATAAAAGGTTGGCCTTTCACTCTAACATTTCATCGGCCTACCTTGCCTTTCACGCGGCTGACCCGTGTTGGATTCCTCCGCCCCTCTCGGAGAGCCGGACAAGCTACCAAGAGTATGGAGCCCAAGCGGCAGAGCCTGGCAAGCTCCCCGTGCGTATTTGGATATGCCAAAAACAGTAACAATAAGTCTTTCTTTCTTTTTTTTTTTTTGCTTTTTGGATCACACCTGGCGATGCACAGGGGTCACTCTTGGCTCTGCACTTAGGAATTACCCCTGGCGCTGCTCAGGGGACCATATGGGATGCTGGGAATCGAACCCATGTCGGCCACGTGCAAGGCAAACGCCCTCCCCGCTGTGCTATCACTCCAGACCCAACAATAAGTCTTTCAATGAGACTTACTGGTGCCCGCTCGAACAAATCGATGAGCAACGGGATGACAGTGACAGTGATACCCTCTACATAATGGTGGCCCGCAATAGGGCATGTCCACATACTAATACCTAAATCCTGTAAATTTAACCTTTCATGGAAATGGTTTCTTTGTCACTAAAAACAATTTAAGAGTCTTGATTCTTAAATTAGAGGTATCCAAGCGGACCTGGGTCAGCCCTAAATCCAATGTCAAGAGATCTTATGAAAGATAGTAGAAAACAAGATGGAGACTCTTTAAAGGCAGAAGCAGAGACTGAAATAATCCAGTCACGATGACTGCCCACAGTTCCCCAAAGCAGAAAGGGGCAAAGCAGAGAGATTCTAACCTCGAGCCTCTGACGCACCGAAGTTTTGCTAGCATCATGATTCAGCACTTCTGCATTCTGGAACTCTAAAAGAAGACATTGCTATTGTGTTAAGCCACCACCAAGTTTATGGGTGCTTTGATATGGCAGCCCTTGGGAGTTAATGCACTCTGATATAAACAGCAGATTTTGAAAGGATTGCATCTCATGATTTTTTAATCATTTAAGTAGACCACAAAAATGTTTTTGATCAGATATCACATGGCTTTCGACAGGAGCAGGTAAACTGAAAATCCCCTCTTTTTATTCTTCCACATGCAGTCCGAACTCTAAAACAAAGCAAAACAATAAGAGCAAATGAAAGACAAAGAAGAAATATCCCAAACTTGGAATGAAGAGAAATTAAAGATTAGAAATTGCACCAATATTTTGAGAAGTTTTTTCTAAGGAGAGAAGAAGAAAGATCTTTAGATATGAGGAGAATTAAGATAAAAATGAAATTTCATTTTATTTGATGTTTTTTAGAATGGAAGAGAATCAAGCATGTCAAATTTTTTAACAAAAAAGGAAATTAACAGTTAGAAAGGAGAGACCTAGGACAGTCTTTCTACTTTTGAACAAAATGATGGAAACTTCGATATTAACATTAGAAAAATTGTGGTCAGAATGGCTATTGATAATGTTTCAGGTAAAGTATAAACATTCAACTGACCTAAATACAATGTCTTATATATTCTTATTTTCAGATTTTTGAGAGAGGGCAGTTGAATGAGATTTTCTTTTCTGACAACCCAATTTCCAAACTTCTATGTCATAGATGATAAAAGTAAAGGTTTTTTTTTTTTTTTGAGTTGGAAGAATCTCACATGTCAGGCTTTCGAAATAATTATTTTCTCTCTTTTAAAAAAAGCTGTCCATTAAAAAAAATCTGAGATAGAGTGGTTCCAAGTGATGACAAGACTTGGAATGAGGTTTTGGATCCGTAGGGCTCAAATAGAGTGGAGATGAAAGTCATGAGCATAAAGAGGATCCAGGCATTTTTAGCAACACAGCAAAGTTTTTTTGTTTTGTTTTTCATGGAATAGATTTAAGGGCGCAAACGAAAAGCCAGACTTCCCGAGTTTGGAGCCTGGCTCTGCCACTGAGTAGCTCTGTGATCTTGGGTAAACTACTTGACATATTTACACTTCTTTTGCTTCTTTTGTCAAGTAAGAATAATAATAACATCAACTTCATTGGGTTGTTTCAAGGAGTCGCTGAGTTAATGTTTGCATTCTTTCCACAGTGCTTGGCATGGGAGAACTATGCTAAGTGTTTTTGTAAAAATAATAGGGATATTGATTCTGTATCTTCTAAAGCCACTTGCATCCAAAGATATCATGCATGATCTTAATTTTAACTTCATTTTTTTTTGGTCCCACACAAAACTCAGGGAAATATGCCCCTTTAGAACAGAGAGGAAAATGAAGAGACCAAGATTCAAATCCAGCAATAAAATCTGAGCATCTCTTCTCTATCTCTTCTCCCCACCCCAGTCTCATCACTTTACCAAAAATTGACCATTATTCAGCACACTCAGCATCTTTAGAAGGGTCTGGAGGACCAAAAATGTGGGCTATCTCTTTAGCAGGATTCTGGGAACTCTAAACCGAAGGCGCTGGGCTTATGTGGAAGGATGGACAGAATAAAGCCCTCTGGTCTTTTAGAAGAAATTCGCAAAAATAATTTCTCAAGCTTCTAATCTGGGTCTGCCGATGGTATTTATGCCCTGCTCTTGGAATCTGAATCTCAAGTGAGGAAATCCTCGCAAGGTAATAAAACCATGCTATCTCAATCTATTGCTGCAGAAGGACAGCAATACTGGGTTATTTTCACAAAAGAATCTCCCTCTATGTACATTCCAGAATCATCTCAAGGACATCTATGATCATGTGATTTGAGCTCGGATAGCTCTAATTTATTAAATCCTCTCTCCATCAGCTGAGAAAACGTGTAATAAGGAAGCGTGCTGGGAAGGATGATTCCTGGAACAGTTTGAAGAGCTAGAAGGAGGTTTGAAAGGAAGGACCAGCCCTGTGTGCGTAAGCAGTTGAGTCTACAGCTTGTCCTGACAATGTGAGTGGCCATGGTCACAGCTCCACTCCACCCCTTGCATTCTGGGCATTTGGGGTGGGGGTGCGGGAGAGGCCTGGGGTGGGGCCTAGTAACCCCAGTGGGTGATGACACACAATTTTCAAGATTATTAAGATCATTATTCCTATATGGAAAAATCACAGATGCTAAAAAGAAATAGCTGCCTCACCATGAGAAATTTACTGATGAACAGGAAAAGCATTAAGATCCAAACAACAGGGGCTGGAGCAATAGCATGATGGGTAGGACATTTGCCTTGCACGTGGCCGACCCGGGTTCAATTCCCAGCATCCCATAGAGTCCCTCAGCACCGCCAGTAGTAAGCCCTGTGCATCACGGGGTATGACCCAAAAAGCAAAAATAAAAAGAAGATCCAAACTACAGATGGCCTGTTCTACTTAAGAACTGCCACCCATCCCTTTCCCTACCTGCCCTTCCTCATAAAGAGGCATCTACAAAGAAAGGACCTGGAAGGCCCGGTTTAGAACCCCAGGAGATGCAAGCAGAATTGTCGCAATGACTTAGAAACCTGTTCTCTGAAGCAGGATAATTTTCATGAGCCAGAGTAAATCCTTCTTGTAACAATGAGTAATTTTTATGGCCTTTCTGCAGCCATCTAACTAATTGCACACCTGACATGTTATAACTTTCCCTCCCCCATCTGAATTAAAGTAGTAGTTAGCAATGACCTCGGGCTCTTCTCACTCAGAACCTATTCAAAAATTGTTAGAAGAGGAAATAAATGTTCTAGGGGTTAGCCCGCATAACCACTCTCTTCCTCTTCCCTTCTGGTGTTTCCCAGTCCCTTGTGACTGAATTAGCCAGTGGTGGCAAGAAACCGTCCCTGCTTTGAAGTCGTTAGTCTCTACTGGAGATCTAGTTAGTCCTTTTTCTGGGCTGGGGATGCAGTTCAGCAGTAGCCTTGCACGTGTGAGACCCTGGGTAAGGTCCTTGAACTATAAAAATAAAAAAAAAAATTTTCATTCAGTGAAATTTGAGAAGTAAGCTGGCTTTGAAATATACAGGAATCCCCAGATAAAGGAGTGGGAAGAGAATGCAGGTACATTAACACGTGCCTATGAAAGGCAAGAATCACTCAGCTAGCTCATGCACTGTGTGGGGCCCAGAGAAGAAAGTCTCTGTTCTCTCGGTCGTCAAGGGAGGGAATGTTTTCGAGTTGTCCTTTTTTAAAAAAAAATTGATTGAAATTCTGAGGTTTAGAGTACTATTAATAATGGTTTTCATCCCTAAAACAGATGACTGGTTAAAGAAACTTTGGTACATCTACACAATGGAATACTATGCAGCTGTTAGGAGAGAGGAAGTCATGAAATTTGATTACAAGCGGAGAGCATCATGCTAAGTGAAATGAGTCAGAAAGAGGGGGACAGACATACAAGGACTGCACTCATTTGTGGAGTGTAAAATAACATCACATAAGGCTGACACACAGGGACAGTAGATACAAGGGCCAGGGGGATTGCCCCATAGCTGGAAGCCTGCCTCATGAGTGGAGGGGAGAAGGCGGATGGAATAGAGAAGGGATCACTAAGAAAATTATGACTGGAGGAACCAGTTGGGATGGGAGATGCATGCCCAAAGTAGATAATGGACCAAACATGATGACCTCTCAGTGTCTGTGTTGCAAGTTATAATGCCCCAAAGTAGAGAGAGAGTATGGGGAATATTGTCTGCCATGGAGGCAGGGGGAGGGTGGGAAAGGGGGGTATACCCAGGATATTGGTGGTGGGGAATGTGCACTGGTGGAGGGATGGGTGTTTGATCATTGTGAGATTGTAACCCAAACATGAATGTTTGTAACTATCTCAGAGTGATTCAATAAAATTTAAAAAATTTAAAAAAATAAAAAACATAATGGTTTTCATTTTTCATGCATATACTTCCAAACCAAGTCCATCACCAGTGTATTCACCTCTCTCTCCCAAAGACACCAACTTCCCTCCCTCTCAGCCCTTCTACCAACTCAGTTGTGCAGATTAAGACTTGAGTAGGACTTTTCTGGAGAGAAAACTCAGGGAAGAGTTTCAGGGAAGAGGAATTGCTCTGCAGGTTTAGGGTACAGAGCAGAGGATCATTGTCATCACAAGCTTGAAACTAGGTGGAGAGAGAGCAAAACAGTTGCTGAAGGGAGGGGTGAGGAGCAACCCTAAGGTTCTTGAAGACCCTAAAGACCATGGCCATGCTGGGAGCGGAGGGCGGGACCATGACAGCTAGGCTTTATGCTGAAGTCAAGGGAAAAGCTTCCAAGACGCTTTGTTTCTTTCTTCCCTTTTCCCTTTTCGGTTTGCTTGTTTAACAATGAGGTCACCTAGATTATTGTCACAGCACAACCACAATGGTGGACAAGACAAGTCAGAGAAAAGGGGAGGAAGGAAAAAGGCTCTTTTGGAGGGGAGAGGCAGAGAGGCGCTAGAGAAGAGAAACAAATCTTAGCCCACAGTGAAATCTCACTGAGTGTAGTGATGGACTCATTGGAGTGGCGAAGGAGAGAGGGGGACAGTGAGTTGATTATCTTCAGAGCCCAGATGCTGCTGGTACTGTTCAACAAGAAGAAACAGGGTCT
The DNA here is from genome assembly GCF_027595985.1 of Sorex araneus. Lineage (NCBI taxonomy): Eukaryota > Metazoa > Chordata > Mammalia > Eulipotyphla > Soricidae > Sorex > Sorex araneus. Next base: position 87,064,508 of record NC_073307.1, read on the forward strand.
AGAGGACTTGAGGAAGAAGCACCAGGACGAGATGCAAGGATAGGATGCAATGGACATTCTCATTTATTGCTTATGGGAAGATAAAATGGTTCAGTTATTTAGAAGAGCCTGTTCATGTCTTGTAAAATTTAGCATATTCTTTTTGGAGGGTAGAGATGGGGCTGAATCACATTCAGCACTAGCAGTGCTCAGGGCTTACTCCTACTTTTGTGCTCAGAAGACTTTTCTGGAGGTGCTGGAGAACTGTATGTATGTTAGGGAGTGAATCAGGGTTGGCAGCATGCAAGGCGAGTTCCTTAGCCCCTGGATAATCTCTTTGGTGCCATAAACATACGCAGCGTATCATCTTTATGGGTGTTTACCTGAGTGAGTAAAAGATTTACAGCCACACATGAGTGTGCATTGCAGCATTTTTCATAACTGCCAAAACTTGGAAGCCACCATGACATGCTTCAGTACTGAAAATAAACAACAGTCTGAGGTATAGTCAGGCCATGGAAAACCATTCAACAATTGAAAAATGGGTTTTCAAGTCATAAAATGATAGGGAGAAAATGATCATAAAATGATAGGGAGGAAACTTCACTTCTTGCTAAGTGAATGTGTCCAATCTGAAAAAGCTAAATAACTGTGTGAGTCTCACTGTATGACATTCTGGAAAGGAAAGAACAAAAATAGGCAATAAAAACATAAAGGGTTTCTAGGGGTACAAGTAGGAGAGGGGGGGAGAGATAACTGGGTGGAACACCAGACATGTTTAGAACAGTGGGACTATTCTCTATAATCCTATAATGGTAAATCCATGAAATTATGCATTCGTCAAATTCACAGAATGTGCAGCAAGGAGTGAAACCTGCTATATCCTATGAACTTCAGTTAATACTAATAATGATAATGTACCTGGGGGTGGAGTACAGCAATTAAGGTGCATGCATAGATCCAAGCCCAGTTTCAGCTCATGTTCTATCACAGCACCCCATGGTTCCCCAAGTACCTCTAGGCATGGCCAAGGTAATCCCCAGCAAAATACCAACTGGCTGATGATCAAAGGGAGGAGTTTCAAGGCTTCCCGAGCACTATTTTAGAGAGTAGTAATAAATCAATAAGGCCCATCAATATAACAAATGATAACAAAATGTTAATAGCAGCAGAACATATAAGAGGATTGGGTGTATGTGAGAATTCTCTGTATTTTGCTTAATTTTTCTCTAAATCTAAAACTGCTTAAAAACTAACATACAAATAAATTAGTCTATTAATTTTTTAATAAAACAAAAAATTTTGAACTTCTAATCACTTTCCCAGTTATATACTTTCTCTATTCTTGTTTGAGTGAGTGAAGGCAGAGGAGAATATATATATATATATATATATATATATATATATATGTGGTCAGGATGTGATTTTTATTTTTATTTTATTTAGTTTTTTGCTTTTTTGGTCACATCTGGCAATGTACAGGGGTTACGCCTGGCTCTGCACTCAGGAATTACTCCTAGCGGTGCTCAGGGGACCATATGGGATGCTGGGAATCAAACCCGGGTCAGCCGTTTGCAAGGCAAACGCCTTCCCCACTGTGCTATCACTCCAGCCCCCCAGGATGTGATTTTTAAATCAGTGCTATCTGTCGGCACATACCAATACCATCTTCAGAAGATTAATATATTATGTCATGGTGAGAAAGGAATTGTGCAGAGAGGAATGTAGAGCAGGAAAAGTGAGTCCGGGTATTAAAATGATTTGGGTTTTTTAAAAAGCAGTTAGGATAGAGAAGGGACCTGTATGACAATAATAGTTGGAAAAAATCAGTCTAGACAAGAACTGATTGATGAGAGTAGCTAAAGGGATATACATGATAAGCTCTCAGTATCTGTATTGCAAACCATAATGCTGAGAGAGAGAGGGGGGAGAGAGAGAGAGAGAGAGGAAAAGTGCCTGCCATAGATGTGGGGTGGGAGTTGGGAGGGAAACGGGGGACATCAGTGGTGGGAAATATACACTGGTGAAGAAACGGTGTTGAAACATTATATGACTGAAACCCAATCGTGAACAACCTTATTATTGCACATCTCACATGATTCAATAAAAATATTGATAAAAATTTCAAAATAAAAATAAATCAATAAAAATTTGTTTGCCAATAGGTGTGCGATCTCTTCATGTAAAAGCTTGTACAATGGTGCTGGACATTGATGGATAAAGACCCAGGGCTCATCTCAAGGGCCAGCAAACAAGAGATCAATAATCAGAAAGTCACAAAGTCATGTCATCAGTGTCCCCAGGGAAGCATCCCGGGCCCCAAAACCAAGGCTCGGCCCCATCGCCATCATCCAAGTCCCAATGGTCCAGGAGATTGATTGGAACATTCCATCCCAAGGGGGGCTGAGAGCTGGAATCCAGAGCATCAGTTTCCCCCTTCCTCCATCTCTTAAGCAGAAGGAGACTGTCAGGCATAATCTTACGGGGTTGGTGGCGTGGCCATGTGTGAGTTAAGGAAATATACAGGAAGAAGCGCTTGAGGTGGGTTTGCCACAGGGGAAACTGATGTGGAGGCAGAATTTCCACAACAAAGACAAAGGTTTCCAAAGCTTGTTCTTTCCCAAGTATCCTGATGTCTGGAGTCCTAGGACTTGAGATGGTTTGTCCCAACTGTTTCCGGGCTTTCTGCTTCCTGGATTCCTTCCACCCGTCACCTTCATCAGAACAGTCCATCATTCTGGGATGCTCCCCTTTGCCTGCTAGAAAAGCGAGCCTGTTCCCTTTCCGTGTCACCCTCTTGTCTCTCTAGCCCTTATTATGACCACTGTGTCCCCCAGGGGACTGTCCCCTAGAGACCAACCCCTGCAATCTCTTTCCATTCCAGTATGGAAGAGAAAGTAATAATATCTACTCTTCCACTTGCTTTTAAAAAAAAAAACAATAATCCTGAAAATCAGATATTTATAGCAAATGACAGCCAAGAAGCAGAAATTTGAAACCCTGTAAAAGTTCTTTTGATGAAAAATCCCTTCCATATGTTTGAAAACCAAGCTTGACTATTAATTACTACACTGAACACACACAAAGTAAAGATTTTTTTTAAGATCTTCTTTTAACAGTTCTGGGTTCAAAAGTTTGGGTTTCCTAATGTTTCTAACCAGGTTTTGGCTAGCTTTCTTTTTTGACATTTTGGGGGATCCCTGCTCCAATAGTCTGAATATTTTAGGCCAACCACTCTTGTTCTCTGAGTCATTCCATCTCCTTTTACATTGCGAGTGTTTTCCCCCTCCCTAAGTCATAGGAAACCGCTCGAGGGTGAGTGATGAGGCATTAAGACTTAGAAATTATGGTGGGATCACTGGTTTGGTGAGCAACTCTCTGGCTTACAATCAGAAACTGTTTTTTTGGGGGCCCAAGAGATAGTATAGGGGTTAAGGAACGCCTTGCATGCAATAGACCCTAATTTAATCCCTTGTACCACATAAGTTTCCCTGAGCACTGCCAAGAATGATTCCTGAGCACAGAACTAAGAGTAAGCCTTGAGCTTAGCTGGGTATGGTCCAGAAACCCAATGAACAACAACAATAAGAAGAACGATAATAATAATAATAACAATAGCACAGGGGGCAGGATGTCAGCCTTGCACAAGGCCGACCCAGGTTCGATTCCTCTGCCCCTCTTGGAGAGCCCAGCAAGCTACCAAGAGTATCTCACCTGCACAGCAGAGCCTGGCAAGCTTACCCGTGGCGTATTCGATATGACAAAAACAGTAACAAGTTTCACAATGGAGACGTTACTGGTGCCCCCTCAAGCAAATCGATGAGCAACGGGATGACAGTGATACAGTAATACAGTGAATAATAACAATAATAATAAAATTTGATCTTTCATTCACCCCTGCTATCGGGCTATTTAAGATTTTCAAATTCTGGCCCCTCCGCAGCTGCAGCTGCAAGAGCATGACTCCAGAGGCCAGCTAAACTACTTTTGCTATGGGCAGCTCCTTGCAGAATGTCTCCAGATTGAGAACTAAGCCGCGGCCCCATGCCTGCCCAGGAGGGGAAAGGTATTTCTCTCTCTCTCTCGCCTCTTCCTTGCCGGGGGTGAAGGGCGTGGTGACCGCCATATTATGACAACCACAGATGAGAGTTACAAGCTTGCAATGATCCAATATCTGGAAAAAATCTCCCTGGACTTAGTTGCTAAAATACAGAAATCCAAAACCTCATATCTCTTCACAACATGTCTGACTCTAGTGGGGAACTCCTACCAATAATAGTGAGGGTTTTTTTTGAAATATTGAATGTAACCATAGTAAAGTGAAATTTATTAGTTATGGGGGAGTGGTAGGGGCGGGATGGGAGGTGTACTGGTTTTTTTTTTTTTGGTGGTGGTGGAATATGTGCCCTGGTGAAGGGATGATTGTTTCAGCATTGTATAACTGAGACTTAAACCTGAAAGCATTGTAATTTTCCACATGGTGATTCAATAAAATAAAATTTTTATTAAAAAAAATTTTCAAATTCTTTTAAAATAATTTATGTGCCTACTCTGTCAGTCACAATAATTATAAGGAGCAAATGCACACATATACACAGAAACACACAAATACACACACAAACACCACTTGGTTTCCAATGTCTAAAATAAAAAAGGTGGATACAATCAAAGAATACAAAAGTTCCAGAGTTGCTGGGTATACATCATCCCTTGAGTGCTTAGAGATGAGAATATTTCCTTCCTCTGTCTCTCCACAGTCAGTGGGCCAAACAATGAGCCTACTCATTCTGACTCATTCTGACTAAGAGGAGTCAGAACAACCTGGTGAGAATAACATTCATTTGTCTAAAAAGCAAACACTCTAAAAATACACATCCAGGAAAAATTAGGGATTCCTTAAACATGGAAGTGTGTGGCATGAATAAAAGTGACTCATCAGCAAATTTGCTTATAAGAGGATGGACATGGAGAGTATTAGGCTAAGTGAAATGAGTCAGAAAGAGAGGGACAGACATAGAAGGACTCCACTCATTTGTGGAATATAAAATAACAGATGAGACTGAGACCCAAGGGCAGTAGAGACAAGTGCCAGGAAGAGTGCTCCAAGGTTAGAAGCCAGCCTTATGATCTGGGGGAGAAGGCAGCTGGGATAGAGAAGGGATCACTAAGTCAATGATAGTTGGAGGGATCTTTCGGGATGGGAGATGTGAACTGAAAGTAGATAAAGGACCAAACATGGTGGCCTCTCATTATCTGCATTACACACCACAATGCTCAAAAATAGAGAGAGAGGGAAATTGTCTGCCATAAGGGCAGGGGGAAGAGTGTAACAGGGAAGGGGTGAGGGAGGGGTACTGTGGACATTGGTGGTGGAAAATGTACACTGGTGGAGGGATGGGTATTTGATCATTGTATGACTGAAACTCAAATATGAAAGCTTTGTAACTGGAGTTCACGGTGATTCAATTTAAAAAAATAAAGCGCCTCATCGGCATTATCCCAAATATTGAAAAACAACTCACAAATTTCTCATCTTCTGTGGTACCCTCACCAGACCCATTTTATTTTATTTTATTTTATTTTATTTTTATTTTTATTTTTGGGTCACATCTGGCGATGCACAAGGGTAACTCCTGGCTCATACACTCAGGAATTACTCCTGGCGGTGCTCAAGGGACCCTATGGGATGCTGGGAATCGAACCCGGGTCAGCCATGTGCAAGACAAACGCCCTCCCCGCTGTGCTATCGCTCCAGCCCTACCGGAACCATTTTCAACAGTTCCAACTACCCCATATTGCAAGAGCACACGTTCTACATGTTTAAGCATCAAGATGTGTTCATTGTTTATATTTACATATGCTATGATACATATATATATATATAGCATGTACGAATACATTGTTAGCGTCATGTGTCAATTCATGCATTTTCTTTTCAAGTGTAGCTAAAGGAATGTGGTTCCAACACTGTTTATATTCATGCTTACAGAGTACAAACCTACTGCCCCTCCGCCACCACCTGGGCGACTCTTCACCACTGTCCTGGCTCCAGAATGGTGGGATTATAGTCCAGCTCTTCCTTTTCCCTTTCTCCAGCTAGATCATCACAGTTCAAGGATTATGCAAAGTCCAGGAATCTGCTGTCCTTTGATACCAGCTATTCCTTTGCTTTGTTTCTTTATATGAGTGATGTCATAATCTGGTGCTCGTCCTTCTCCTCCCGGCTAATCTCACTTACTGTGACCCAGAATGCATGGATCCCTTCCTCTCTCACCTGGAATTTTCCACCACTTCCCTCACCTGTCATGCTCCACTTTCCTGAAACCCGTTTAAACTCATTTCCTCTTTGTTTCCCTCCGAATCAGCGCCCTGACCCCTTCTTCTTAAGTTCCCAGAATTCCCCGTGATCTTCTAATGCCTCTGTTTCAGCACTAGGTTTTTGCTAACCTCCCTGTTCTCATTCAGAAGTTGTGAAGACAGGATGGAACTATCAGTCTACCCCCAGTGTTTCACGTGGTACCTGGCACTTCGCTTTCTAAACAGGGAGTCAGACAGCAAGGGGGGGCCTACCACCTGCTAGAATTGGCAACTTGAACTGGCTTCTGAGAGCAGATAGTTCTATTTCTGGGCATTTTTAAACTATATTAAAAATTTCATCATCACTGTGTCACTGTATCATCCTGTTGCTCATCGATTTGCTCAAGCGGACACCAGTTACCCTTCCATTGTGAGACTTGTTGTTACTGTTTTTGGCATTTCAAATATGCCATGGGGAGCTTGTCAGGCTCTGCTGTGCGAGCGGGATACTCTCGGTAGCTTGCCGGGCTCTCTGAGAGGGGTGGAGGAATCGAACCCAGGTCGGCCGCAAGCAAGGCAAATGCCCTACCTGCTGTGCTATAGCCTTAAATAAATAACTAATCTTTTATATTTATTGATTCAGTATTCAGAGTAAAGTGTAAATAGATTAAAAGTTAATAAATGTACTTTGGTTTTTTTGGGGGGTGTCATGGGGTTTAGGGCCATTCTTGGTGGTGTTCAGGGGCTATTTCTGGCTCTTTGCTGAGAAGTGACTACCTAGTGATTCCCAGGGAACTATGTCATGCCCAGTATTAGATATGGGTTTGTCAGGATCCAAGGCAACTTATTCCCCAAAGTCTCTAATTTATTATGAATTAAATAAAATATAGATACTCAAATATTATCACTCTTTGTTATGTTACAAAGTTTTCCTCATCTATGCACTTCAATTTGCTCATGTCATCAGCATGGTGGAACTGCCATGTATAGATTCTCTTGATTCTACTTTCAGTTACATCACATCAGTTGAAAGTGGCCTTTGTGGTACTATTTAGACCAAGATAATTGGCAAATGTTGCAAATCAGCACTTGGTTTATTGTTTAATTTATTTGCTATCTAGATTTATCAAAGGGATGCATAAAATATGAATGATGCAAAACGAATTAGGACCATCTCTAATTATTTTCTAATAGCATACACAAGCCAGACATTTGAAAACTACTATTCAATGCACTAAAGAAGTCCTTCACGCCATGGATAAGCAAATGAAATTGTGGTGTGTCTTTGCCGTTTTGCTTTTACTTTACTCCTCATCAAATTGTGAACCAACCTTCATGTCAGAACAATATTTGTCAAATGCATTTGTCAGTGGCTCCAGATACAAGAGTTTGGCAAACATGAATGAAAACATTTTGTGAAAATCAATGATCTATATAGAACTTCCCACAGAGTATTGTGTAGTTTATCATTACTTCTAAGTGATGTGGCACATTCTTATAGCAGTCACAGAGCTGTTTGCAATACACTCATGTTGTGTATGAATTCATATACTCCCCTCCTCCCAAGAGCCCTTGACCATGGCCAGGAGGGCTACATTTATAAAGAACTGAAGACTTGAATAGGCCTGAAAGTCAGAGAGGGAGGCTGGGCAGAGGGAAGTGGCACAATATTCCCACAAAATTTGCAGGAAGCAGTGAGGACCGGATTGCTCCATAGGTCGATGGCTGAGAGCGGTGGAGTCTGGAAGTGATGGAGTCCAGGAAGCACTGAGCTTGGGAGCCTGTGCAAGTGATACAGAGAACCCAGATTTGACTGAGCAGGCAATAGGGAGCTACCTCTGGCTCTTTGGAAGGGGAAGGATAAGCAGTGAGTGATGACTTAAGAGGATAATGTGGACCATGGTGTTCAGGATAGATTAGGAGAGGGAGACACGAGCCCAGTGGCTCCAGAAAATAGAACAGAGACTCTGGGAAAACAGGACTGAAGAGGTGAGGGAACACATCCTTCACCTCTGTTCTCCACTCACTCTCTTCCTTTTTACTCTGCCAAGCTCAGCCACAGCCCCCCTTTCTCAAACGTCCCCTCTAGAAGCCCTTTCCTCTGGGGTTTATGATTAATTCTCTCTTAAAAGTATCTGCTGATAGATCGAAGTGGCATTTCATAAATTCTGCCTCATTATGTGAAGCCAAGTTAAAAGAAACTTCTTTTTGTCGAGATCAATTATGAAATAATAAAATCTGACCCAAACCTAAGCCCACATCTTTCTTTTTTTTCTCTCGGAAAGGGATTTAGCAATGATCAAGACGTCTTAAGAATATGAACAAATTTCATTCTGCCGATGGGAGTCCAAGAAATAAATAGCCAAATCAGCATTCTTAAATGCTCTTCAAAATCATTTGTATAGATTTCTTCTCTGTTCATTTCCTCACATCCTCTGTTCACACCCACTTCCTAGGAAAGGAGAGGGAGGGAGGGAGGGAAGGAGAGAGAGAGAAAATTCAATATTGGGAAATATGAAAGCTAATTTTCTATAGTCTTGCCACTTTATTATCTAAAAAAACCATGAAGAAGTGTTCAAATGGAGGTAATTATTTTATTTATTTATTTATTTTTAATCACCATGAGAACAGTTACAAAGCTTTCCAGTTTAAGTCTTGGTCATACAATGATCAAACACCCATCCCTTCACCTATGCACATTTTCCACCACCAAGAACCCCAGACTACTCCCCACTCCACCCCTCCCCCTGCCTATGTGGCAGATAATTTCCACTTCACTCTCTCTCCACTTTGATCACATTCAATATTTTGACTGAAGACCCACCATTATTATTTGGAATTTCCCCAACAATCAGACCTGCCAAAAAAGGCATCATTTGTTTTCTATTGCTGATTATGAAGAGCTTACAATGTCACACAGCCTCAAAGTGGCCACGCAATTTTGGATTTCTGATATTTTAGTAATAAGTCTGGAGGGATTTCTGTCAAAAACCTCTCGGTTCCAAGATTGGTTTGTGTGCCTCTAGGATCATGGCCATTCAGGAGCCAGGAGCCATTTGTGGACAGCAACTTGGGACCTCATTGGGGCAGGGAGAGGAGCCGGTTCCACCCCCCATCCTGTGAGGCCCCTAGTGTCACATCACTGCAGTCTCATACCTGGCTGTCCGATAGGCTCTGAAAAGGTAGCGGCCACCAAGCTGCCTGGGAGAAAAGGTGGAAGGGACAAACACTCAAAAGGAGGTAATTAAACAAATAAAATAAAATGTATGCTAACTGTAATCTTTTCAAGGATACTGGTCACTTTTAGACCCACCGTATAGCATATTTGGCGTGATCTTATTCAGGAATTATTTATTCCCCATTTAAATGGTTCAGATGTACCCACCATGCCACCTGAAGTGAGGAAAATGTCCGAGTAAGAATCTCATGGCACCATATTGGTCCAAGCATTGATTTAGTAGTCTTTGCCTCACAATATTAAAGTAGTGGTGTTAGTGTAGGCATTGGTAGACATGTCTGGTTCCTTTGAGTTGATGGTCTCCTAACTCACCATTGACCTGCCCCAGGGATGTGTTTGGGAAGGTACAGAAATAGCCCCCTAATGACTGAGAAAAGAAAATCAATGCAAAGTGGGTATTACATTTTCTTTTAAAAAAATGCAATCTATTGTGGCTGGAGAGATAGTACAGTGGGTAGGGAATTTGCCCACCTGAGTTTGACCCCTGGCATCCTACATGATTGCCCAAACACCCCAGGTCATCCCTGCATCTATAACCATGAGCACTGCCAGGTATGGCCCAAAAAATAAACAAAAAGATAAAAAATATGATCTATTATCACTGTCACTGTCATCCCGTTGCTCATTGATTTGCTCGAGCGGGCACCAGTAACATCTCCATTGCAAGACCTGTTGTTACTGTTTTTGGCATATCGAATACGCCACGGGGAGATTGCCAGGCTCTGCTGTGCGGGCAGGATACTCTGAGTAGCTTGCCGGGCTCTCTGAGAAGGCCAGAGGAATTGTACCCGGGTAGGCCGTGTCCAAGGCGAACGCCCTACCCACTGTGCTATCGCTCCAGCCCATGATCCATTATAAAGAATGAATATGCTCCAATTTTTACTTCTTTTCACATTTTCTTGTATTTATGGCCGTTACTAACATGTATCTTGAAACATGTCCTTACATATGTGCTTGCACACATAAACACACACAAAGTATTTGCGCCAGAATGCCAACCCTACTAACAAGCCTCCCCAAATTCCTCAGACACTTTCTACGACTGCTTTCCCTCCCCCTTCCTCCTCGCAACCCAATGGGCCTCACTGCGCTATGTCTCTCCTACACCTTACTATGGCACTTACCATGGCAGTTAGCAAAACGCCTTTCTGTGAGACGTGGAGCTAGTCACTTGAAAGATCATAAGAGTTGACATGTGTTTTCTGCTTTCAGGAGGAAAGAGATTCAGATGCAAAGCCACTGGAAAATGATTCAGGGCTAAATTGGGTGGTAAGTGCCTTATGCCCTTATGCCTTATCCCCTATACTATATCCCTGGTTCCCACGGTCCCCACCCCCCCCCCCCACACACACTGCCGGTAGCAGTTTTTTGCAGTGACTATGATTGACTTCAACAGGCCACTCTGGGATTTTGAACCATATAATTTATGTTTGGTCTTTTTGAATCACGATCATGCTCAGGGCACTGGCTGTGCACTCAGGAATTACTCCGGAAGTGTTTGGGAATCAAACTCAGGTCAGTTGTGTGCAAGGCAAACACGCTACCCACCATGGGCTGGAGTGATTGCACAGCTGGTAGGGCATTCGCCTTGCACGAGGCCGGCCCAGTTTGATTCTTCCATCCCTCTCAGAGAGCCTGGCAAGCTACCCAGAGTATCCCACCTGCACAGCAGAGCTTGGCAAGCTCCCTGTGGCGTATTTGATATGCCAAAAACAGTAGCAACAAGTCTCACCATGGAGACATTACTGGTGCCTGCTTGAGCAAATTGATGAGTAACGGGATGACAGTGACAGTGACAATATTTAACAGGTTAGAAGTGCTCCTTTCTGGGCTTTTTTTTTTTGTTTTCCTACCTTGTACAGGCCACTGACTACCTGTAGGGCTGAGGGCTTCATGTTACTATCAACCCTCAAACTCTTGTTAGGAGTTGAGAATACTCAAGAATGATGATCAGGTTCACTCCAAATGAGACCCCACTCAGGCCCAGGCCCAGGAAGACATTGCTTTGGAAAGTCTCACTGTCTACCACAAAATAGGGGAGGGAGAAAAAATGGCAAGAAAGCCATTGGGCTGCTAAGCCCTGTTGGATAGCAACCCTAAGTGTTTTAGGCTTCACCAGTGAATTGCCCCTTTCCCCCTTCCAGAGATATTTGCCATGCCCTTGCTAACATCCCTAATTTGGTTCAAGTCTATCTTCAACCTTTCCTTTGTGTTGATATTGACCGTAAGTGCTTTAGGTTTCATCAGTGAATTGCCCCCTTTCTTCCTCCAGAGAGGTTCAACATGCTCTTGCTAGCCTCCCTAACTTAGTTCAAGTTTATCTTTAACCTTTCCCTGGTGTTTTACCGCTCATTGTCACAGTTCCCCAAGCCATATTGATTACTTATAAACCAAAACTTTCTGGTAATTCTGAACTTTGTGTTGGTACTTCTTTGTATTTGAAGTGCTGTATATTTGTACCTGCTTTTCTATGTCCCCTATAGCCTTTCTATATTTTACTGTGGAGCAATGTTCTTTGGCTAAACACAGAAAGACCATTAATGCTATGCTCCTAATATTTGGGAGTTGACTGACTCTGAAATGTACCCACTCCTGGGCATAATTACTAGGTCATAATTACTCAAATCAGGCTTCAATTGTTATACTTCCTAAACATCTAAAAGAGAGGTCCCGCCATGGGACTGGGATGGACCTGGGGTGAGTGGCAAAGCTACCCGGCATCGAAATGGGACAGTCTAGAAAGCATAAATGCATGGTCTTGACGCAAACTGTTAAAACCTAAGAGACAGGACCCCCAGGGAGAAGGACAACCTGAACTGGTCTGAGGACTTAGTCTGGGATTTACGGTAAAAGCCTTGCTTGCTCTCAGCCCAGAGAACTAAGTGTTGGGATCCTTGTTTCTTGCTGTGTTTATCCAAACAGCTGCAAGTATTGATAACTTATACAACTAGAGGGAAAGATAAAATCAATGTAGACATCCCCGGGAGACAGAGTGTCTTCTTGAGTTGATCTCCCCAAGAGAATTTCCTCTGCCAAATGTTTATCTATGTAAATGATCAATCACACCTATGTCCTTACCTCAACCCCCCTTCAGATGTTCATAAGCATGCTAGTATCTCTGCATTAAACGGGCCATTTCCCCATCAGACTGTGGTCCCCTGTTTCCCCGTCTCTGTCTCTGTTGTGGAGCCCTGGGGAGGTGGGGAGGCGGCCACGCAGCTCTGGGCCACTGAACGAACGCACATCGGTGCACATACATGTCACAGCAGCAGCCCCCACCGTGGTTTACTTTGTGAACTCCCAAAGCCTTTTTTTGTCCGTGGCCACAGGTGACCTTTATAAAATAATTTGAGGTTAGGAAGGAGCCATCCACCATAAGCAATATGATAAAGAAGGAGTTCTCATTCACGGTTAGTGTGACTGTCCTAAAAAGAAGTCTCTGGGGGGGAAAAGTTGGTTGTCAAGCAGACACTCCGAGGAAAGGGAGCTGTCTGGCCAGGTTGGTGTGAAAGCAAAGATGGCAGCTTTCCCCAACTTGTTACCAGGGTTGCACTTTACTCAGCTTTAGAAACTTGGAAGGACAATGCATCCAGCAGCCATGGCTGGAGGTGACAACCCCTCCTGCTTGGCAATGCTTCACGAAGGACAATTGGTCCTGCAAGGACTTACCCTGTTTTCCCCAATGCAGTCACCATTCTGTCTGTGAATCGTGGCTCAGGCCTTGCCTGCAGCGTCCTTTCTGCATCCCACAGTTCTGGAGAGTGACTGTTCTCATGGCCAGAGAAGAGATAGATTCTCAAACAAACTTAGGATTCCTCCAGCTGGTCTGAATGGGAGGAGAGTGTTGGCTCTTTCGATGATTTTTGCCAGCTTTGATACAGAAATAAATTGAATATGTGATGTTACATGTACTTTCACATCATATGTTTGCAATCTATCTGAATTTTCATGGAAAATGACGTCACGCTTCAGGAGGGGAAGACAGTCATAAACCAGGTAAAGGTTACAAGAAGTTGTAGCATCAGTTCACTGCAACGCAGGCTCCACCCAGCATTTCAACTGCACAAGCCTCCTCCTCTAAGACATTGGTAAGATCACGATTGAATATCCAGGACAGAGAAGAAGACAATCTTAGGGTTCCACAGTCACACAACTTCGACTTGACAATGAGTGAAGATGCAGAGAAAAGATGGGGATGGAGAGCACCAGAGAGTCACAGTTTAATGAAGTTGCATTACTTTCCCAAGGGCAAAAAATAATTAACTGACTTAATGAATGTCAAGCAGTGTAGATATACTGGCTTATACAAATTTAGGCTGATGGAGGCTCAGCTTTAGGTCCAGCTGGTCACAGGTTCTCTAACGACGTCTTCTCTACTCTTAACTCTACTTTCCTTGGTATAGACTCTATGCTCAGACATATTTTACCCTCCTGAGTGCAGAAAGAAGATTGTCTGCTGTGGGTACAGACTTTCATGCACAGTTTTATTTTATTTTATTTTATTATTTTTGGGGTCACACCCGGCAATGCACAGGGGTTTCTCCTGGCTCATACACTCAGGAATTACTCCTGGCAGTGCTCGGGGGGACATATGGGATGCTGGGAATTGAACCTGGGTTGGCTGCATGCAAAGCAAATGCCCTACCTGCTGTGCTATCGCTCCAGCTCCTATACACAGTTTTAAGTCAAACAGAAAGGTTAAGAGGCTGGAAGCCTGCTTCATGAACGGAGGGGAGAAGGCAGATGGAACAGAGAAGGAATCACTAAGAAAATGATGGCTGGAGGAATCAGTAGGGATGGGAAATGCATGCCCAAAGTAGATAATGGACCAAACATGATGACCTCTCAGTGTCTGTGTTGCAAGCTATAATGCCCAAAAGTAGAGAGAGAGTATGGGGAATATTGTCTGCTATGGAGGCAGGGGAAGGGTGGGAAAGGGGAGGTATACCCGGGATATTGGTGGTGGGGAATGTGCACTGGTGGAGGGATGGGTGTTTGATCATTGTGTGATTGTAACCTAAACATGGAAGCTTGTAACTATCTCACGGGATTCAGTAAAATTTTAAAAATAAAAAAAAAAGACTTTGTTCCCAATTCTGCCATCTATAGGCCTAGAACAGCTGGAATTTTAGACCAGATTGGTTCACATGTCCGTTAGGGAACAAAGCTCAGTGGCAGAGGAAGGAGGCTGGGGAGCAGCGGGTGGGGGGTGATGGGAGGGAAACTGGGGACAGTGGTGCTTGGAAATGTTCACTGGTATAGGGATGCATGTTGGAACACTGTATGACCGAAACCTAATCATGAACGGCCTTGTAAGGGTCTATATCATGATTCAATACTTAAAAACAAAATAATAATAATAATAATGAGAGAGTTTTCTTCTCTCCTGATCCAGGAATGAAGACATTCTGGAAGGCCGGATAATCTCTCCTCAGGGCCTTGGGTAGGAGAGTAGAGGAGGAGTGCCCCCCAAACCAAAATTTAGGTGTTAGGGTCAGAGAGATAGTATGAGAGTTTCAGTCTTCTTTGCCTTCAGCTGGAGTCCAGTACAATCCTTGGCACAGAAAATGGCCCTCAAGCACCACCAGGAATAATTCCTGTGTACAGAGCCAGAACTAAGCTGTGAACACAGCTGGGTGTGGCCCCAATGTACCCCTGCAAGAAGAAACTTGAGGTGTTAAAAAATGAATGGAAATAACCACTCTTTTAAAAAATTTTCTTTTCGTAAGGTTGTGCACATTAATTGATGACATTCACTATTTCAACACCAATCCCACCACCATGATTTCAAATTTTCCCACCACCATGATTTCAAATTTTCCCACCACCATTCAAGCTTGCCTGCCAGGGGCAGATGCTAGATAATTCATTTTTTTTTATGAATTGCTTATGATGAATATCATTTTGAGGTCACAAAGCCGCAAAAGCAGCCACGCGCTTCTGGAATTCTAAAATTGTCAATGGTTGGGGTCCACGGACATCTCTGTGAGGAGCTAAGTCATTTTGAGATTTATTTGGGAGTCTCTGGATCAAGGCCTTTGATGCGCTGAGAGGGTGCCCAGGGGCAGATAATGGGCGTGACAGCCAGGGCCCCAAGCGGGTGGGGAGACGATGAAGGATGGCCCATCTTCACTGCCACCATGTGGTCTGGAGTCTTAGTCCTTGAACCCACGTACCTGGGTTTTGCTTCTGGAAGCTTGTGGCCACTGGGGTTTTATCTGGAGTGGGCAGAGAGGGCACAGCCACTCCATCCAATTGGCTTGGTACGGGGTCCAGAGAGATCTCCGGAGAGCTGCTGTCTTCCAGGAATCACCGCTGATAACCACCCTTCTGTTTTTTTTTTCTTTTGGGGTCACACCTGGCGATGCACAGGGGTCACTCCTGGCTCTGCACTCAGGAATTACCCCTGGCCGTGCTCAGGGGACCATATGGGATGCTGGGATTTGAACCCGGGTCGGCTGCGTGCAAGGCAAACGCCCTACCCGCTGTGCTATCTCTCCAGCCCCAACCACCCTTCTTAAGGCATTCATTGGGCATTCCACTAGTAACTCACTGAGTCATCAAGAAAGGGCAGAGTGGAAACATCACTTTTCTGTGAAGCCACAGTGTATTGTGTTGTTTGGCTTCAAACTGCAGGGGACAGAAAACAAAAATAATACAGATCCAGGATCTTGATATGAGCACTGGTGAAGGGATGGGTATTCGAGCATTGTATAACTGAGATTTAAACCTGAAAACTTTGTTACTTTCCACATGGTGACTCAATAAAAAATTTTTAAAAAAAAAGAACAGAACACAACACATTCTCAGGGACACATGTTTCCCATGCTCTTAAAACAGTAACACGAATAAGTACATATTAATATCAATATGACACAATCAATGACCCAAGACTAAAAAGCTATGGTGCCAAAAAAAAAAGGCCATTAGTGAAGGGAAAGGATTGGAGCATCAAAATTTCCCATATACTCACCACCATTATTGTCACCTTTGTTGTAGAATAAGTTTAGCCTGTTTTGTCACAGTGTGGTGCCCATTGCAATCAATGGGCACCACACTGGTAGAACAAGCTAGAAACTTTCTTTTAAAAGCTAACCCTACTTTTTAAAAGGCAGAATGCAGATGGTCATGTATACCCATGGAGAGGAGATTGAAAGACAGAGGATAATTTAAGGATGGACATTAATAGATTTGTGGAATACTGCACCTCCTGATGTAGGAAGCACCCTTGGGATATGGCTTCTGCCCTTAAGGAGCTAGAGGTTAGCTTTTCCAGAACTATATCTTATGGAAGATAAAACTGAACCCAGAGAGGGCTGGAGCGATAGCACAGTGGGTAGGGCATTTGCCTTGCATGTGGCTGACCCGGGTTCGATCCCCAGCAACCCATAGGGCCCCCGGAGAACCGTCAGGAGTAATTCCTGAGTGCAGAGCCAGGAGTAACCCCTGTGCATCGCTGGGTGTAACCCAAAAAGAAAAAAAAACTGAACCCAGAGAGGATAATAACATACTTCAAATCACACACGCACACACACACAACAGTTAAAAAGAAAAACCCACCAGTGGTGGGCTAAGAACTCTAGAGTATCCCCTGAGAATCTGTGCTCCAGTGCTGTGAAAAGAACATGCAATTTGAATTCAAGAGACGTGGGCTCCCATCTTGGTTCAGTCATCCACTGGCTATAAGAAGCCCACCTCTTTCCCACTTATCCCGGTCACATGCTTTCTGGCCACCTCAAGGCACGAAGCAGAGGAGTCGTGCTGCCTCTGTGGACACCTGCTTTGTGAGTGGGGAGATATTTCATGGAGACGTTTCCCTCGACAGGTTTATGGCTGGTCTTGGCTCTGTGCCTTGAAAACACTCATCATGTGATGAAACGAGAATGTCATCCTGCGGACTATCAATAAACCACAGCACCCCTCCCACCCCCACCCCAACACCACCACCTCTGTCCTTCCCCCACACCTCCCCAGCCTACTTTCTGCCCACATCTCTCCAAGATATCCAAATCATTTCATTAGGAAGTGACATCCAACAGGATTCATTGCTCCCATCAGAGGAGTGGCCCGAGCTCGTCTTAGAGACACTTTTATGTTTTGTGTTAAAAGCTTGAATTCGACAAAAGAGTCATGTCTAAAGAGCAAGCAGGGAGCGTGCACCAGTTCCGGCTGGGAAACCCATGAACTGGCCACCAGAGGGGCTGATCAGGGCCCAGAACATGATCTCGGTTCGCCCCCTGATAAAAGCATGAGCGTGAACTTGAAAGAATCTTGTCGCCTGGACTCCAGATCAGGAATTTTATTCTCAATCTTCCTTACTGGAGGGTTTCCCAAAAGAAATCACTTGCAGACTTGAGGTCCAGAGTTGAGAGCTCAGGAAGGTTACCCTGTTGGATTTAACCCATAATCCTGAGAGATGCTGTTGAGGAATAAAGATTCAATGAAAAATATCTAGAAATGATCAGGCTGGACAATGAACACTCTGAGTGTTGAAAGTAGGTAAAGGGATATACCGGATAACCTTTCAGTATCTGTATTGCAAGCCACAATGCACAAAAGGAGAGAGAGAGAGAGAGAGAGAGAGAGAGAAGAAAAGTTCCTGCCACAGAGGCAGGCATGGTGTGTGTGTGATGGGAGGGAACCTGGGGACACTGGTGCTGGGAAATGTACACTGGTGGATGGATGGGTGTTGGAACACTGTCTGACTGAAACTAATCATGAACAGCTTGCAATGGTCTACCATCAGTGATTCAAAAATAAATATTTTTATAAATAAATAAATAATTTGAAAATTTCAAGGAAGACTGAAGGGATCATAGCCTGGTGCTCTCCTAGAGAGGAAGTATGTTATGCTTCTTAAAGATTCTCGAAGAAACAGGGAAAGATAAACATATGCACGTTAGAAAAAAAAAAGGTCACATATTGTGGCAAGTCAGTGACAAGGAACTGGTGACAGAGTTTTAAAAATGAAGAAACTGGGGCTGGAGCGATAGCACAGTGGGTAGAGTGTTTGCCTTGCACGTGGCCGACCCGGGTTCAAATCCCAGCATCCCATAGGGTCCCCTGAGCACCGCCAAGGGTAATTCCTGAGTGCATGAGCCAGGAGTGACCCCTGTGCATCTCCGGGTATGACCCAAAAGGCAAATAAAACAAAACAAAACAAAAAATGAAGAAACTATGGTACATATAACCCTGGAATAGTGCTCAGTCGTAAGAAAAGATAAAGTCATACAATTTACTGCAATGTGATGGGTCTGGAGAGTATCATGTTGAGTGAAATCAGTCTGAGGGGAGGGAGCAGACTCAGAATGATCACTCTCGTATTGGGGATAGGAAGAAACTGCACAGGAGGAGACTAGCAAGTGCCCAAAGGCAGACAGGGAGAGCAGGAGATCTTCAATATGAAGCTTGGCACTGGGGCAGGGGCTGGGGGGAGGGATAAATTATGGAAGGGAGCATTAGGATAGTGGAGGAGGGGGAAGTGGCCGCATAGTGGCAGGCTGGGAAGCAGGAGGGAAACTGGGAACGGTGCTGGAGATTAATGGGCACGGGTGGAGCACTGGTGTCAGGACAACAAATGCCTGAAACTCAGTCGTAAACATTTGTGTGACTTTGTCAGTCACAGTGACTCGATTGAAAAAGGGAAAAAGTGATAGGGCCAGGAGCAGGGAGATGTTGCAAAGGGTTGGAGCACTTGTCTTGTTTGATCTCTGGCACTTCATACTGCACCCCAGCACCTCCAGAGGTGGCCCTGTTTGGATCCTAGTACATCTGGAATAGGATACCACTCAACAAAGTCCCAGCATTAAACTGCCAGGCTGAGAATCACTCTGGGAGTAACCCTTGGAGAGACCCTTCCCCTGCAAAAATGAGAAAATGCCTATGTAATTATATTACTGGCACTGTTTGACATTCAGATTTTAATTTGTTCATTTGTTTTATTGAGTCACCATGAACTATACTTACAAAGCTTTCATGTTTGAGCTCTAGTCATACAATGATTGAACACCCATTCCTCCACCAGTGTACATTTCCACCACCAATGTCCACAGTATCTCTCGCTCTACTCCTACCACCCCTCCCCCTGCCTCTATGGAAATTTCCCTCTTAATCTCTCTCTACTTATTGGCACTTTGGTTTACTTATAATGGAGTACTTATAATACTTATAATGGTAATTATAATACTTATAATGGAGTTCATCATGTTTGGGCCTTTGTCTATTTTCAGCACACATTTCTCATCCCGAGCGATCCCTCCAACCATTATGGACTTAGTGATCCCTTCTCTATCCCTGCTGCCTTCTCTCCAAGCTCCTGAGGCAGGCTTCCAACCATGGAGCAGTCTTCCAGGGACATATCTCTACTGTCCTTGGGTATTAGTCTCCCATTATGTTACTTTATATTCCGCAAATGACTGTTCCTCTATTTCTGACTCATTTCACATAGCATAGTACTCTCAATGACCATTCACTTATAAGCAAATTTCATGACTTCATCTTTCCTAACAGCTGTATAGTATTCTGTTGTGTAGCTGTACCAAAGTTTCTTTAACCAGTCGTCTGTTCTCAGACACTTGGGTTGTTTCCAGATTCTGGCTATTGTAAACAGTGCTGCAATTAACATGCAGGTACAGATGTTATTTCTACTGTGCCTTTTTGTACTCTCAAGATATATTCCCAGAAGCGGTATTGCAAGATCATATGGAAGCTCAGTTTCTAGTTTTTTAAGGAAAGCTCATGCTGTTTTCCAAAAAGCCTGGACCATTCAGCATTCCCACCAAGAATGAAAGAGAGTCCCTTTCTCCCCACATCCCTGCTAGCTCTAGTTGTTCTTGCTCTTTTTGGACATTCAGAGTTTTATACCATATTTATTGTTAACCATGAAAATGTGTCTCTCGTAACCCAAACATGAAAGCTTTTAACTATCTCACGGTGATTCAATAATCTTTTTTAAAAAATAGAAAATGTGTCTCTTCTCCCCCTGCTCTCTCTGTCATAAGTCAGAATCTATGGATAGGAAGTGTTTTGAACTAAGAATGGAGAGAGGAAGTCTCTACTCCAGTTATGCAATCATTTTTCCCCTGGGAAAATGGAAAAGTTACTTTGTTCCTCCCTCTATTGGTCTGATTACCATTGGAAGCAAGTACTATGATAGACTTGAGAAAATACCTTACTCATGGGAAAGCACTGCCTGAATTGTGAGGACGATTATTTCCTGTTTCTCATCTCTTTGCTTCCTGTGGATGAAACAGTGCTGTTATGGTCTAGCTTCCATTTGTATTGCAAGCTCTTTGAGAACCAGACTTGCTGCATTATTTGACTTTTGTCAAATTGGAGCTCAATAAATGTTTCTGAATAAATAAGGGGGGAGAGATGAGCTGTCACAGGTCCCTGTCCCCACAAGCCCCACACCTGTCATTTCCAGACCTAGAAGCATGGTTCCATCAGCTCCTCCCTGACGCTGACCAATTGGACAGAGCCTTGGCAGGCTGGAGTCCAACAGAATGTCTTTCTTCCAACCATCCATCTGTTCTATCACAGAGCCAGCACTAAACTTAGCCATTGTGACTCATGAACACAGGGCTGTCCCAGGCTCACTAGCCACCTGGCTGTGGTCAATTCATCTTCTTCTCTCTATCATCCCTTCTCCAGGCTTATAGGGTGCAAAGAGATGATGCGAAGCTCGTTTGAGTAGCATCCCCCATGAGTCTCTTCTCTCCAAACCCCTGGTACTCAAAGGAAGGGATCTTCAAGATGATGATGATGATGATGATGATGATGATGATGATGATGATGATGATAACATGGCTGCAATTAGAGTTAACTTCCTCACAGGTTTTGTTCTCATTTCCCCAAGTGAGATCCAACTCTAATCTACCGTATGTCTGAGAGTGGAAGAGAATGTTAGAGGATTGAAGACACAGAAGCTCTAATATTGGCAGCCAAGACCACCACCAAGTAAACACATCTGCCAGGTTCCTTCCAGTAGGCCCCTTTTAAGGCTGGACCCCATATCACAGCAGGGAAACCACTGTTAGCAATGTGACTGTCTCTGGTTCTGTGAACGCCCCTTTGTGTAACAGTTCCAATTCCTTCCCATCTCCTCTTTCCTTCCAGAAGATAGTGTGAACCTTTGCTTTTTATTAACCAAAGATCTGTGGAAATGTTTCTCTCAACAGAACAATCACAGTTGTCCCAACACAGCCCACAGGTACCTCCTGATCAAGTATGTGTGCCATGACTAGAGTGTGGAAATTAGAAATTTAAATTGAAATTTTTCTGAATTAGAAATTTAGATTTCCTAAATTAGCTGGTATCATGAACAGTTGAGGACTCTGTTCATATCTATGAATTCAGGGGAAAAAAAAAAGAAAATGAGCTACATAAAATACACTACATGAGGTCAATAGGGACACCAGTTTGAGAAACAGCTGTTTAAATAATACCAAAACTTATGATACAATGATATACATGCTTCCTTTTGGTTTGATTTTGGGCCCACACATGGGGGCTACTCGAAGCTCCATGCTCAGGAATTGCTCCTGGCAGCCCTTGGGGGAATATGCAATGATGAGGATCAAATCCAGACCTCCCACATTCAAAGCATGCACTCAGCCCATTGAGCTACGGATGTGCTTTTTAAAATAACAAATTAAGGAGCATGACTTATAGATGGGTCTTCTAATCTTACTGCCATGTTGAAGTAGACAGTAATGAAATGCACACTTCCAGGTAGTTGCAAAATCTATAGCATAAAAATATATTATAGAAGATAATATTACAATCACTGGTGACTTGACCTTGACACAATTTCATATTTGAAGGAAAAGTTCAAGTTCAGTTTAAGTGGAGTGAAAGCAGAGACACCATTTTAACCAAACCAAATTCCCAAATCCCCCGAATTCCACCTAGAGCAGCCGGCCCTCAACAAGAACAGGCTGTCGGGACCATTTTCCAGGGGCAGCTGCTACAGGGAAGATGGAGGGAACACAAGAAGCTAGGTGTTCTGATTAGTTTTCACCTCCAGGACAGAACATTCTTCTCTCACCACCATCACCCAAATCTCAGATCTCCCAACTTTACATGGAGTCCTGGCAATGAGGTTCCCATACTTGGGACCGAGTCACAGGGGCAGAGAGGATGAAGTATTCCTTTAGTCGATGGAATCTCACTTGACTCTGGTCATGCCATCTACTAAAATGAGGCCGAGCACTTGGAAGTCACAGGTGGAGCTCCAGTTCTCCAAAGTAAAAGTTCTGAGAAATGGGTCAGCAACCGACACCCCAAACGAAATAGATGTAATAGCTTCTGCCCCACCTACTTTCAGGGACATGGATGAGATCAGTGTAGGTGGTACTAATTCTGCATGTACAGCAATATTGTGGTCAGCAAGTTTGGGGAATACATGTGGCAAAGCTGAGTTGAGCCCTGGAGCTAGAAGGAGTCAAAGATCCAGACAGGGGAGGCTGGAAGGACACCAGTATCCTCTCTCTCTGCTCGACCCTCACAGGACTTCGCGGAAAATTGTCTTCAGTCACAAATCTCTGGCTGATCTCAGCAGTATACTTCTGAGAAATGTGCTCGACTGGCTCTTTGAGAACTAGATGGGAGGCCAGAGACACCTGTGGAGTCTGCAGTTATGAGTAGAGACGTAGCATCTCTCATTCCAAGACCAGGGATTAGAGACCGTAACCCAAAGCAGCAAGAAGACTGGACTCCTGAAATAACTTCTTGGGTGGATTGCCTAAATCTGATGTGTACTTCCTTAATGCCATCCACGCCACAATACAGATCAACATTCCATAGAAACCCTCCCCCAAAGCCCCCGAAGAGCCCTACATCCCTCCTCATTATCAAGTTTCTAATAATTCACTGTATACAAGGGGGAAAAAACTGAGCTTCAGAGCAGAGACAGGATATACCATTAGGAAAAAAGAAATCCAGATTCTTTCACCAAAGATACAACATCCTTCCACTATTTCTGTCTTGTCTTTCCTACTCCCTGTTGACTGGGCATTGGACCTTGCTCTTGACCATCAGTTGCATGCTCTTGTAGGCTAGAGACTGGAATTAAAGTCCAACTCCCAGCGTGGGCACTTGGACAAGAGAAATAGAAGCCGTGATGTTGATTGCCACTCCCGGAATGGTCTGTTCAAGCCCCTGGTGTCATGGGAATGTCTCGCTACATTTTGTGGATGAGCAAGGCCTGGAAGGAATTCAGAATTGACCTTAGGGAAGAAAGTGTCAAAGGGGGGAGGAGAAATCGTGCAGCTGACCAAGGACCACGGGAAGCCACTCTGTGACGGCCAACAACAGGTGGAGGAATGCATATTTCCTTTCTGAGTCAAAGAAAAGTTTTTATGGGGTACCCGGGGTTTAATAACAATGGTGTCTTTCAGCAGATGAGGCTGGAGTTTTGTGCATTCTTAATGTTCTCCAGCTGTTCACACTACACACACACACACACACACTAAGATTTTTTTTTAGAAAGCAATAATTATGGTTCAGGGTTGACCCTAAGGATGCTATCGTAGATTTGCAAATCCAGAGTAATCAGCAGAAGGTCCTGAATACTCTAAACATAGGCATTTCTAGCTGTCCGTTCACAGCACCAGATCTGTCATAATCTGAGGTTCACAGAACCTATTGGCTAGCAATGAGAGAGAGGGTTTCTCTGACACAGAGAGGAATTTACTCTGACCCTTGACAAACCTCAACTTCAGAACAGAAAAATGGCTACTGTGGCATCCTAGATCCTTTCTTTCCCAGCAACTGGAACTAGCATCCTAAGTTCTACCCCTGCCCAAAAGAGCTAAGCTTCGTGTCCAGTGGAAGTATACATTCATTTCTGCCACGCGACTCCCCATCGTGTGTATTTTTCCTACTCTTCTCTCCTCTTGAGAGAGCATGTGAAATCCTTGGAGGCTGACACTGTCACTGGGCTTTGTATCTGAGATGTACAGGAAAC
The DNA here is from genome assembly GCF_027595985.1 of Sorex araneus. Classification (NCBI taxonomy): domain Eukaryota; kingdom Metazoa; phylum Chordata; class Mammalia; order Eulipotyphla; family Soricidae; genus Sorex; species Sorex araneus. Next base: position 87,088,990 of record NC_073307.1, read on the forward strand.
TTGAAATGCTGTTTGAGGTCTGGAGAGATAGTACAGTGGGTAGGGCACTTTCCTAATGATCCCCTGAGCACAGAGCCAGGAGTGAGTCCTGAGCACCACCAGGTGTGGTACCAAAACCATCATCATTAACATCCTCAACATCATCATCATCCTCATCATCATCCCCATCCTTCTCATCATAATACTGTTTGAATGAATGAATAAATGAATGAATGAGACAAACCCTCAGGAACTCCCTGGTTGATCATCTGATAAGTAGTTTATCTGGAACTTTGATTTTTCTGACAGTCTTTGAGATTATTTGCTTATTTTTTTCCTCTCTTTTTCAATTTTTTGGGGGAAGCAAGATAGTTTTTATTAAAGTTTAAAAAGATGTTAGGGGAGAAAAATTCAGAAGCCTGTGTTCTAGAGAGAACACAGGCTTCTCCCGAGTAAAAAAAGCAAGAAAATAAACACGGAAACAAGAAGTGAGATATGTGTTCAAAGGAGAGCACAGGTTTGAAGAGCAAGCCTTATTTCTTCCTTTCCAGAAAAAAAGTGATCTAAGAAAAATTATATGCAGTTCACGTGTATCTGCTCACAGGTCTTATTAAAAATTGTTAGGGGAAATAAATGTCCCTAGTTACATCAACTCACAGTTATATCATTGATGAGTTTTAGGTTTATTTACCATATGTATCTTTTATCCCCCTCAATAACAGACACTGTGTGTTTTCTCCCGGGACACTATTTCACACGGTGGGTGGAGATGTTCATATAGGTTGAAAACTCATTTAGGCCCAAATTCTCTTTCTGTAAAAATACACAAAAACACAGGGTGGTCATAGAAGCATATTTTTGCTTCACCTTACAAAATAAGAAGAGGTTCAGTAGAATGTCATTGGGTCATAATAAAACCTTTTGAAAACCATCAAAGAAGCATTCGGCCTTTTAAATGTAATGGTCATAGTAATTTTTCTTACTTACTCTTATGTTTCCTTAAGTAAACCATCTGCTAAATACTAGAGAGGCCAAACATTGTGCCTGATACATAATAGTTATTCGACCAATAGTGTGAAACAAATCATTTGAGATAAATTGGTTGTATTTAAACCTACTTATGAGTGGTTTCCACATTTCAGAATGGATCAGAAAAAACTTAAAGATTAATTAAAATACTAGTTGCCACATCACAGCTTAATTTTTTAATTAGGCAGGTCAAAGGTGGGGACTAAGAGTTTGCATTTCTAACAAGATCCCAGGTGTTACTAAAGCTGCTGGTTTGATGATCAACTTTTATTTATTTATTTACTTATTGAATCACTGTAAGATACAGTTACAAATCTTTCTGGTTTCAATAATACAATGTTCAACACCCATCCCTCCACCAGTGTATATTTCCCTCCACAGTATCCCCCATATCTCTCCTACCCACTCACACACAGCCCGCACCTACAATCTACAGCAGGCTCTTTTCCTCTCTCTCTCTCTCTCTCTCATTTTGGACATTAGGACATTATGGTTTGCAGTACAGATATTGTGAGGCCATCATATTTGATCCTTTACTCACTTTCAGCACATATCTCCTATCCAGAGCAATCCTTTCCAATCATCATTGACATAATGGTCCCTTCTCTATCCCAACTGCCCTCTTGAGCCAAGCTTCCAACCATAGATTGTTCTTCCTGACCCTTGTTTCTACTGTCCTTGGGTATTAGTCTCATACTGTTATTTTTTTAATATTCCGCAAATGAGTGCAGTCATTCTATGTCTGTCCTTCTCCTTCTGACTTGTTTCACTCAGCAGGGTACTCTCCATGTCCATCTATTTATAAGTGAATTTCATGACTTCATTTTTAACAGCTATATAGTATTCCATCATGTAGATGTACCAAAGTTTCTTTAACCAGTCATCTGTTCTCAGCAGTACAGTTATTTCCAGATTCTGCCTTTTGTGAGCAGTGCTGCAATAAATGTACAAGTGCAGAGGTCATTTATTCTGTATGTTTTTGCATCCTAGGGGGGTATATTCCCAGAAGCGGTATTGCTGGGTCATATGGAAGCTCAATTTCTAGTTTTTTGGAGACTGCTCATATTTTTTTTTCTCAAAAAACCTGGACCAGTTAGTATTCCCACCAACAATTAATGAGAGTCCCTTTCTTCCTGCATCCATGCCAGCAGTAGTTGTTCTTACTTTTTTCTTCTTTTTTTGATGTGTGCCAGTCTCTATGGTGTGAGATTAACTCTTATTACTATTAGGAAACACTCTCCTTTGATTTCTTTGGAAAGGACTTCTGCTTATTGCTGATTTACTTCTATTTTACTTACTGACTCAGATCAATTTTAATTTTATTCTGGGAATAAATACAAGTAGTATCTTTCACAGTCTCACTGCTGCTAAATACAAGGTAATAAGAATTAATCTTCTAGGACTCATTAGAGACTCCTATGCAGTATTAAGAGGGGACTGGAGAAATGGTTCCAAGGCTAAGGCACTTCTCTTGCATACCACAAACCTAGTCAATCAACTTGGCACTTTGCATTGAATCACTTAAAATTGCCATAAGGGACCTCCTGAACACCTCTAGGGAGCCCCCCACCACCCCCCAAAAATACACAAAAATACCGAGTTCGATTCCTCTGCCCCTCTCGGAGAGCCCCGCAAGCTACCGAGAGTATCGAGCCCGAGCGGCAGAGCCTAGCAAGCTACCCATGCATATTGGATATGCCAAAAACAATAACAATAAGTCTCTCAATGAGAGACATTACTGGTGCCCGATCGAACAAATCAATGAGCAATGGGATGACAGTACAAAATGGAGACAAAATCCTCTCTTTCTCCAATTCATTTTGATGCAGACATGATGGATGGAACTTAAGCAGCCACACTGGACCATGAAGAAAATTTTAATAAAGAAGCTTGCCAGGGTAGCTTGCCAGGCTTTGTTGTGCAGGAGAGATACTCTCTGTAACTTGCCAGGCTCTCTGAGAGGGGCGGAGGGATCGAATTCGGGTTGGCTGCGTGAAAGGCGACTGCCCAACGGCTGTGCTATCGCTCCAGCCCATATTGACTATAAGACAGAATATTAAGAGATATGTCTACATTGCAGCTGAATTAGAATATTGAGTTATAAGACCTAAAGGTCAAAAAGAACCTAAGTGCCACAGGGAAGACAGACTGCTTTTCTAATCCTCAGATTGCTTTGGAGAATTTAGTAAGCTATAGTAAGTTTACTAAAGGAACTCAGAGCCCGTGCTTAAACTCTGTGTATTCGCTTCCTGTACCTACCACAAGAAACCCCCACTAACTTGGTGGCATAAAACAATGGCAATTCACTCTCATAAACTGTAGGGGGCCAGAAATATCAAATCAAGGTGTCTGCAGTCAGGTATACCCTCTCTCTTTGAAGGTCTCAGAGATCATCCCTGCCAGACTCTTCCAACTCTTGGAGAATACTGGCATTCTTTGGCTTGTGGGCAGCATAACTCAAACCTACCGCCATTTTTTTTTAATTTTAAAGGTAGTTCACAATATTTGGTTACGTTTAATATTCAAACACCAATTCCACCACCATGACACCTTCCTACCACCATATTTCAGATGTTTCCACCCCGAAACCCAATCCCGGCCCCAAAGCAGAACTGAAATAACATATTTTGTATTGTTTGTTATGAAAAACTGCTGAAAATGCTACAAAAAAGTATCCTTCGAGGAAAAAGTGTGAAGATTGTTGTATTTCACCTAGGACCCGTTAAGCCCTTCTATAAGAGATCACTAGCATGTTGTTAATGACTAACAGGTTGAGCCTTGTGTGCTCTTATATATGTGTGTGTAAAAAATATATTTCCCTCTAAGACTGATTGCTCCTACATTGAACCCCATCAAATGTGGTGCAGTGCTCTTGGAGTATGGGTAGGGTATGTCCTTTGAAGTGACCATATGGGATGCTGGGAATCAAACCTGGGTCGGCCGCATGCAAGGCAAACACCCTACCCGCTGTGTTATCACCCTCTCCTTTCGCCTCTCAGACCAGTAGTCATTGGCTTCCAAGCCCACTCCCAGTCCAGGAGGAACTCATCTCAAGAGCCCAAGTTTTATCCGGAAGCACATTTACAGGCGTGAGGCTGAAAATGTGGAATGTCTCTTGGTGGGGAGGGGAGGTCAAGCACAATTTTACCCTGACTACAGTCTTTTGAAAAAGAAAAAGATAGACTTTTCTCCGCCTCCTGAGGTCAATTTTTCTATATGTAGATAGCATTGGGGCAAAACTTCTGCAGGTCCCACAAAAATCCTCTCCTGTGGATAATTATTACACACCTGGAGAAGTATAAGTGTCTGGATGGTAAGATGGAAGTATGTGTTTTTCTTCAGCTATATGTTTTTCCAATTAAAAGCAAAATAATCTGCTCTACTTTTTTTTTATCTGATCAAGTTCTAAGGTATGGGGCAATTTAATTTTTTAAAAAATTAAATTTTTTTTTAATCCAGGTCATGTAGTTATTTATAACATCACTCACAGACATTTGAAAAGCCTACAAGTCTGTCTCTCTCATCACATACCAGGGTCAGACTGACTGCACGGTTCACTATCCTTCTATGGACATTGGGCCAGATGTTTCCCACCTCTGTGTTCAGGGTTTCTCTCCTGGCGGTGCTCAGGGGATGATATGTGGGGATTGAACCAGGGTCAGCTACATGCAAGGCAAGTGTCTCAATCCCTATGCTATCTCTCTGGCTCTGGTCCCCACTTTTGTATGTGAATAGGCACATTTCAAACCAACCCTAATGAGAACTCATGGTGGGGGAGGTTCTTCTTCATGTTGCTGGAAATTGACTGACAGGGGCACACTTCCTGATAAACTGAGTCTCAGGTCTTCATTTGAAGCATCAGCCAACAAGGGCCATCAAAAACAAACTTCAGGCACTGGAAGAGAACTCAAATAGTAAAGCACTTGCATGTGAGACCAAGTTTGAGTCCTGATACTACATGTATCCCCCCTCCCCCCACCCAGAACTGCTGGAAGTAGTAGCTTTCTTTGACAAAACAATCTTGGGGCCAAAGCACATTTGATATTTTAAAATATCACTAAGTCTTGTTTGCTATTTTTAGAAAGGTCATCAGGGGACAAAAAACAGAATTATGGCATTTTTATTATTATGACTGCTATTATGGTTATTAGGATGACAGGACCTAGAACATTCTATAATTTTTAGTGCTTTGGCTTCAAATAGCATTCTGGGGGATGGGTACAAGGACTTCAGACTGGCCATTCTGGTGAAAAATCAAAATTCATCTCAGCTTCCCTTCTGCCACAAACCAATAGCTCTTTTCTCCCCTTCTTTTTATTTGCCATTCTTTGCTTTTCTGTCGCTTTTACCATCTTACCAGTTTATCCGTTTCTTATTCTTCCTCTTCTCCCTCCCCTTCCCTTCTCTGCTCCAAAATCCCACCCCCACTTCCCACGCCTCCACCCCCCCCCCACCCCAACAACCTCATTCCTAGCAAACACGTGCCAGACATCTGGGTCCCAGCTCAGAAAAACAACTCCTCTGGGTTGGGAGGGGCAGGGCTGGCCTGACACCTCACTTGGATGCTGCAGGGCCTCTGAAATACTCCCTGAATCCCCCTCCTGACACATAAACATACCCCTCCTGACACTAATGTTAACACGGAAAACCTACCTCTCCAACCCATTCAGTCACCACAGCTGTCCCAGCCTCTTACACCGTTTTTCCCTGAGATCATGTGGATCCCTGAGCACGGGATCCTCGGGGCTTTCAATAGTCACTTACAAATCGAAGGCATGACCCTTAAGGACTGATGGAGAACTCTAAGGATGGCCTGCCAAGAGGTGGCTCATGCTGGAGCCTTCTAAGACTCTTATTTTTTTCTGTTTGGGTTGCACCCAGCGATGCTCAGGGATTACTCCTGGCTCTGCACTCAGGAATCACTCCTGGCAATGCCTGGCTGACCATATGGGATGCTGGGAATCGAACCCAAGTCAGCCACATGCAAGGCAAATGCCCTCCCCGCTGTGCTATCACTCCAGCTCCTTCTAAGACTCTTTAGCAAAGAATCCCGGCAGAAGAGCTCAGAGTTGAAATGTGTTGACAAGATATTGGTCTCGTCAGTTATGAGATGCAATATCATGAGTGAGCATTCAGGTGGGATCAGAGACTTAATCAGTGGAGTCCCAGGCAGAGCTCAATGGACTGAGTATGTACTTTGAATGGGGAAGGCTGGGGTTCTAGTCCCAGCACTGGGAACAACCTTCAACCACCAAGCCTGGAGTAACCCCCAAGCATCATGGGGTGTGACCTAAAAACAACCCTCCCTATAAAAATGTCAGGTTACAGAATGACCAAGCACCCACAGAGTAATTCCCAAGATTCTCCATCTATACTCAAGACAAGCACCATCCTTTCTTCTCTTTTCCAAGTCAGCCTATTGGGATCGGAAAACAAAATAACGGATAGTGATGTGCTAGAAGATTCCCCTACCATATCCCCAGCACTTCAGCTGATCACTCTTAGCGGAGGGGGAGAAATATATCCTCCCATCAACATACTCTCTCTTCTCTTTCCACCAAGTTCACTGGAGTGGGTTGAGTAGTGGCCAACACCCCACCCCCACCCCTCAAATAATTCATCTACCTGAACCTATGTAGGTGACCTATTAGGGGGGACAAATCTTTAAGAATGTAATCATGCTGAAGATTTGAGGGTAGAACCTAGAAGTTGGATGAGGAGACCAGAGTCATTCTAACGACAAGTTTTTCTAGAACCTAGCTTGTAAAACTGTTGGTCATAGTCCCAAATTAGGCAAATGGGGTTGCCTAATTGAAGACAGCAATCAGGTAAAATGTGGAGTTTGGGGAGAGGGGCCTCGCAGGTGGTGTTTAGGAAACACATGGGTCATTCTTCGAGATTCTTGGCTAAATGGGACAGTGGGTCAATATAAGGACCCCAAGGACATAGTGCTGGAGATGTTCTGACTCACCCTAGAAATTCTTTTTTTTTTTAATTTTTTATTAGTGAATCACCATGAGGTACAATTAGACTTACAAACTTTCATGCTTGTGTTTCAGTCATACAACAATGGGAGTACCCATCCCTCCACCAGTGCCCATTTTCCACCACCAGTGGTCCCAGCATTCCTCCCACCACTACTGTGCCCTCCACCCCACCCCACCTCTGTAGCAGGGCATTCCCTTCTCTTTCTCTTTCTCTTTCTCTTTCTCTTTCTCTTTCTCTTTCTCTTTCTCTTTCTCTTTCTCTCTCTCTGTCTCTCTGTCTCTGTCTCTCTCTCTGTCTCTGTCTCTGTCTCTGTCTCTCTCTCTCTCTCTCTCTCTCTCTCTCTCTCTCTCTCTCTCTCTCCTTTTGGGTGTTGTGGTTTGCAGTAGAGGTATTAAATGGCCATCATGTTCGGTCTGTAGTCTACTTTCAGCCCGCATCTCCAATCCCAAGCGGGCCCTCCTAACACTCTTTACTTGGTGGTCCCTTCTCTATCTGAGCTGCGTTTCCCCCCAGCATGCAAGGCCAGCTTCTAGGCTGTAGAGTAATCCTCCTGGTACTTATCTCTACTATTCTTGTCATCCTAGAAATTCTTTGGGCCTCCAGAACTGCACCTGGCAATGCTCAGAGGACCATGTGGTGCCAGGGGTCAAATTAGGGCTAGGTTTTCACCCTTGTACTTTCTACCCAGGTCTAATATGTGTATTAAAATAAATGTATAATTATTAACAAATGGTAATTTTGGATATTTATTTCATATATGTACAAATCATGCAGTTTGCTGCAATGTAGATGGAACTTGAGGCTCTTATGTTAAGTGAAGTAAGTCAGAAGAGTAAGGGCAAACACTGGATGTTCTCCTTAATCGTGCCATATAGAATTAACATGTCTAAGGAACGAATGATAGCAAAGGTGGGCAAAACTCTGGCTTCGGACTACAGAAGTAAAAATACCAGGGAAAGAGGGAAAGGGAAATAGGAAGCAAAAGGAGTAGATTTGAAAGTAAGATAGGGCAAGGGTCAGGAGCCTTGGGCCCCTCTGTGGTATAGACACAAAGCACGTGCGTATATCTAAACCTCTAGATCCAACACTACCATAAGCATGGGACCCAAACAACAACAAAAAAGAAAGTACATATAGGGGGATAGATATGGAGATTATCATGCTAAGTGAAATGAGTCAGAAAGAGAGGGACAGACATAGAAGGACTGCACTCATTTGTGGAGTGTAAAATGAAATAACATGAGACTGACACCCAAGGACAGTAGACACAAGGGCCATGAAGATTGCTCCATAATTTGAAGCCTGCCCCATGAGTGGGGGGAGAAGGCAGCTGGAATCAAGAAGGGATCACTAAGAAAACGATGGTTGGAAGGATTGGTCGGGATGGGAGATGTGTGCTGAAAGTAGATAAAAGACCAAAAGTGATGGCCTCTCACTACCTGTATTGCAAACGATAATGCTCAAAAGTAGAGAGAGAGTATGGGGAATATTGTCTGCCATGGAGGCAGGGGAAGGGTGAGAAAGGGGGGATATACCTGGGATATTGGTGGTGGGGAATGTGCACTGGTGGAGGGATGGGTGTTGGATCATTGTGTGATTGTAACTTAAACATGAAAGCTTTTAACTGTATCTCATGGTGATTCAATAAAATAAAATTAAAAAAAAAACAAGAACTTAAAAATGCAACTGTCAGGGGGCCGGAGTGATAGCACATCGGGTAAGGCATTTGCCTTGCACGTGGCCTACCCGGGTTCGATCCCTGGCATCCCATATGGTCCCCCAAGCACTGCCAGGAGTAATTCCTGAGTGCAAAGCCAGGAGTAACCCCTGAGCATCGCTGGGTGTGACCCAAAAAGAAAAAAAAATGCAACTGTCAGAAGTTATTTTGGGGGGAGGGAATCTGGGATCAGTAGTGAAGGAATCATGGGGTGATGGGATTGGAGGTGGGAATATTGTATGCCTGAAAACCCATTGCAAACAATGGCACACATGACAGTGTCTAAAGAAAAGACAAAATAATTTCCAAACACTTTCTTAACGAAGAGAAGTTGCAAGTGGCCAAGATTCAAGAGAGCGTGTTCTAGAAGACAAGAAGAGGCAAAGACCCAGAGATACGCTGCATGAAATGGAAGGCAGAGCCAGGGTAATGCAACTCTGAACGAAAGCATTCCAGGGGCTGCCAGACCCTGGACGAGCACAGGAAGGATTCTCCCCCAAGAGCTGGCCAAAGAAAACTGGATTTCAAACTTCTGACCTCCAGACTGTGAGAGAAGAAATCTCGGCCCCGTCCAAGTCTCCTGTCTGTACTCATTCACGGCCGGCGGCAGCCTCACAATGACAACATGCGGGAGAATTTCAGTCTTACACACACCCCAGGACTCCGTGCCTGGACGGCATCGATCTGGGAGTCAGATCAACTTGAACTGGAATCAGAGCGTTCCTACTTTCCAGCCACTTGTTCTCCAACACACGCACGTACACACACACACACACGCACACACGCGCGCACACACACACGCACACGCACACACGCACACATACACACACGCCCCCCCCACACGCACACACACACACACACACACACGCACGCACGCGCACACGCACACACATGCACACACACTCATGCGCACGCGCACACACACGCGCACGCACACCATTTGCAGGAAGCAGAGCATAGGGGCTTATACAGGGTCAGCACCAAGGTCCGGGCGTTGACTGTCTGCTCCTTCCTCCTCCACTTGATCTCCTCTTTCACTACAGAGAAAACTCTGTGGTTTCTCCTGGTCATCTACAGAAATGGTCGACAGTGCTGACTTATCCAGGAACCAGTTTCCTCCCTACCCCTTCCCAAATCCTCCCCGCCAGCCACAGAAACTCTGCCTCTGGGAACTCCAGCCGCCGCCAACCTTCTCCAACCTTCTGCCTTCCTGGTGAAAGGTAGACCAACACGCTCTGTTTCTGGGTCCCCGTCTCCTCTGTCTCTTGCCTCCTCTCCTCTCCTCAGGCTTGCTTTCCCCTCCCCCCTCTACTGGCTCCTGAGCCCCCTCCCCACTACCGTTCATCACACTGGTGTAAAACCATGACAACAGCCTAAAATATTGTCTCCCACGGGGGGCTCAAACTCCTCAACTCAGTAACGAATTTCAGACTGCATGACATGGAGTTGCAAGCGGCAGAGGGGAGACTAGAGAGAGGGCCTTTCTCAGGCACCCTCAGCTGTCTCTGCCTCAGGTGTCGGGAACGGGGATACAACGGCGTCCACCTCCCTCCTGCCCCACTCCCATCTGGGTGACCTGCCAGATTCCCAGGTTTGACTACAAGATCTTGGGCTCGACTCTCCCTGACTTCTTGCTTCTTGGCTCTGTCACCCACCCCCTCACATCTTTCTCCATTTCTTTCTGCTACTTCAGGTTCTAATTGTTCCCCAGAGGGGGGGGGGGAGCCATCCGTCTCTTCCCTTAAGTATTCTATTAGAGCAGACCCCAGTCCCCCCCGTCTCGTTCTTTCTCCCTCTCTTCCTCCACCCTGCCTGCCCCCACATGTCATCCTTCAGGAAGCGATATATAACACCCACCCTCTGTCCCCAGCAGTCTACTGGCCACCCGCCATTCTCAACCTGAGTCTTCATTAGCTGCGCCAAGGCAAATGAATAAATAAATCTATATGGGGGGCAGGGGGGCGTGCAGAAAGAGGAGGAAGTGCTGGCTCTGAGCTAATGAAGGGCACCTCCCACGTCTACAAAAGGAGCCTAGGATGGAAGGAGGTTGCCTTCTTGTCTGACAAGAGTCTATGTACGTGCATTTATGTGTGTGTGTGTGTGTGTGTGTGTGTGTGTGTCCGTTCGCGCGCGCATCCTGGGTCAGTTCCAGGAACACAGCGTATCATCCTAGCTGGGCAGTTCCTGCTCAGCTTAATTGGGTCCTCAAACAGGATGACAGCGTAACCACAGAAAGCACGGGGCAGCTTGTCCCAGCAGACAGCACCTGTTCACAGGACGAGTTGGACGCCTTGCCATGGACTTACAGCACGGAGAGCTTGGTCCCTTAGGTGGGGAAGATGGAAGTAAGCGCCTCGTTTCAGGCAAGGGAAGGACATCTCTCCCGACTGGAGCTAATGGTGTCACCAGATTTACTCGTTTCTATTCTAAGTTTCATTCATTACCATCCTCTTGCTTCCGAAGGAGACCGCAGACATCTCGGGCCGCTTGGCTCCGTGCCAGCAGATCCAGGAAATCATAGTCTAAGACACTGTATAAATGGTTAGTCTACTTTCCCTGCTTGTTAGAAATTTAAGGCACAATTTAATATGGATACTATTCATCCTTTCATACCTATATGCACGTGCAAACATATGTATTAAATATATTAGGAAATGGAAAATGCATTTACATATTATGGCATAGGAAACAATTCCCCATTGGCTTTGGGGATAACACAGTCTTTGCAAGTTGCTTTTTCTACAGCAGGGGGTTATTGTCACACTCCCCAGCTCTAGAGATGACTGTTTATGGCACTCATTGAGAAGTTCTCTCTCTAGTACCTTTGAATGGAGCTGGCACAATGAGCTGGGCCTTGCAAAGAGTCCCTTCAGTGCCAGTGAAGGATGCTCACGTTGTAGCATGAATAGAAGAAAGTGACCCAGAGCTCAACTAACCCTTAGACAGAGTATTTGGTTCAAAAGCTTCTTGAAGCTCATTTTGTGTGTCACCTTAGTGGGAAACCTTCCACTGGATCTCCTGTCCTTCTTGTCCTTCTGAATTGTAGGCAAGGCCATCCACGAAGTCCCCCATCAGAAACATGGGAAGCTCGTTCCTTGGTGAGAGTGCTCAGGGGGCCACCCTCTCTCTGTAATACCCCACTGCACCTCAGACTCATCCCATTACACATCCCTAATCTAGTTCGCTCCCCACTCCCTAGTCCAACCATCTTCATTCTTGCCTAACTCCACAGAAACAACTTCCTAGCCATCTTCCATCTTCACTCTTGCTTCTTCCCTGTCCCTTTTCCAGCTATCAGCCACAGGAATCTTAGCAAAAGAGAAATCAATGTAAATTGATTTCCATGGATGAAGGATCGAAACCCAAACTCTTTTTACAGCTTTCAAGACCTGATCTGAACTTCGAAGGGCATTCTATCTTTTCTTGATGCTTGCCTACTCACTGAACTTCAGCTGAGCCACCCCCTTCCTTTGCTTTAAATGTTCTGGGTTTCCTCCTAAGAATCTTTGTTTGTGTGTGTGTGTGTGTGTGTGTGTGTGTGTGTGTGTGTGTGTGTGTGTGTTGCTTTTTGGGTCACACCCAGCAATGCACAGGGGTTACTCCTGGCTCTGCACTCAGGAATTACTTCTGGCAGTGCTGGGTGGACCATATAGGATACTGGGAATCAAACCTGGGTTGACTGCATGCAAGGCAATCACCCTACCCACTGTGCTATCACTCCAGCCCCCCTCTCTAAGAATCTTCTTACAAACTGATCCCTTTCTCCTACCCCTAATCACACCTTCTTTGATTTCATAGCATGGATGAGACACTTTTTTGGTCCTTGAAGTTCATTCCATTTGGTTTCCTTTTGAGGGCAAGCCTTTATAGTACTTGCCAGAAATTATAAGTGTGGGAAATACCTGTCATTCTCTAGTTGTTCTTGTAAGCAAGACTGTGAAAAACTAAAGCACGCTGTCAGGCACGCGCACTCTCAGGCTCTCCGGGAGACTCTGTCTCACCGCCCGCGTTCGGTGCTCTGGAACCGCTGTGTATGGGCTGGATCGGGACGGCCAGTGGTCAAGGACAGGCGAAGGAAGAACAAGGACCATGCTGGTTGCTGATTAGTTACCGTTTATTCAGTCTTCCATCTTTCTCATCTCCCGCACTCCCAGCTCTGTCCTCTCTCGATCTGCTCCAGCCTCTCTGGCTTCTCTAGTCTCTCCTACTCTCTCCCACCTTGCCCTCTAGGCTACACCCAGCCAGGCAGCAAAATCAACATAAGAAAGCCCTTTCTGAGGGCAGGGCATTCCAAAGCCCTTCCTGACTCTCAAGGTTTTTTTCCTTTCCTTAGTCCAAACACTTATTAACATCTTAATACTAGTTATTTTTGTATGGACATAGCAAGAGATACATTGAGGCTTGCAAGGCAGCTCTCCTGGCAACATCTTGCCACAGACTCAGACCACAGCACTCAGGCCAGATTAATCACTCCTAACCCTAGCAGGGTCCAAATCTAGTTATCACTGTTTGGATCGTGACAGCATTTGTCCATGATCAAGCTCTTAACTTATAGTTAAGTATTAGGCACTTTGGCCAGGCCCATCTCGATGCCAGGGTAGCACACAACTCACCACTTGCCCTGGGTCCGTCTCGTCCCTCCTCGGGACCCTGCTTTTGGGGTTGCTAAGGAAGTAAGGGGAGCTGAGGCTTAGGTCAAGAGAACAGATGCCCAGGAGGAAAATATCATGTAGAGTCAAATGACTCCCAGGTTATAAAAGCATAGCATTTGCTAAGTCTTCCTGTGTCCATACAAAAAGGACATGGCTCTGAATAAACTATGCAAAGGACTCAAGGAGAAGAGAAAAACAGTATTTGCAAGTCAACAGAACACTAAGAAAGAAGCTACAAATAAACACAGAGGAGTGGGAGCACTGTAATGGGAGTAACCCAATAAACCTAAACTACCTGAAGCTATGTTATCCTACACAAGACCATGCCCACCTCCCTCTCTCATTTATTAGTTACTTGAGGGCAGAGTTCATGCCTGATTTGCTCAGCATTGCTTGACTAGACAATGATTGCTGGGAACATGCTATGGACAGGATGCTGGATTTTTTTTTTCCCTTCATGAAGGAATAAATGAACTGTGAACGCTGCCTGGGATGGATTAGGGTTTGACAGTGCAACAGCAGCCCTGGCAACTCCCGCCCATTAAGTGTAATTAACTCTTGAACAACTGAATGGGGTTTTAGGTTGCCTGGGTCAGCCTGTCAAACAGGAGTTCTCAGTTTTGAATCCAAATGTGAGGAGTAAGGATAATAGAGATGAGAACGTACTTTGTGGGCTTTGGGTTTTTTTTTTTTTTTTGGGTCACACCCGGTGATGCACAGGGGTTCCTCCTGGCTCTGCACTCAGGAATTACTCCTGGCGGTGCTCAGGGGACCATATGGGATGCTGGGAATTGAACCCGAGTCGATTGCATGCAAGACAAACACCCTACCCACTGTGCTATTGCTCCAGTCCCAAATAGTGGGTTTTTTGCTTTGTTTTGTTTTCTTTTCTTTTCTTTTTGGGTCACACCCGGTGATGCAGGGGTTACTCCTGGCTCTGCACTCAGGAATTATTCCTGGCGGTGCTCTGGGGATCATATGGGATGCTGGGATTCGAACCCGGGTCGGCCACGTGCAAGGCAAATGCCCTCCCCGCTGTGCTATCGCTCCAGTCCCACTTTGTGGGTTTTAGTGTCTGATCGATTTAGAATGCCAGGCTTGGTTCTCACATGCGAATTGTCACCCAGATTCACTTTCCCTCTATTGAATGTGCTAACAATAGCACCTCAGTTTAAGGGTCATTCTGAGAACTAAATAAAATCAGACACAGCAGTCACTTAGTTTTCATTGGCTTTCAACATATAGTCAAGAAAGTGGAACTATTCTTTTCTTTTTAAAATTTTATTGAATCACAGTGAGATAGTTACAATCTTTCATGTCTGGGTTACAGTCACACAATGATCAAACACCCATCCCTCCACCAGGGCACATTCCCCACCACCAATAGCCCGGGTATAACCCCCTTTCTCACCCTCCCCTGCCTCCATGGCAGACAATATTCCCCATACTCTTTCTCTACTTTGGGGCACTATGGCTTGCAACACAGACACTGAGAGGTCATCATGTTTGTTCCACTATGTACTTTCGGCATGCATCTCCCATCCCGACTGGTCCCTCCAGCCTTCATTTTCTTAGTGATGAAAGGGAAACTATTCTTATTTGCCTTCTTAAAAGCTCAGAAAGCTGCTTGGATTTTCAACATTGTAAGGATCGCTAACTCTTTTAATATATATTTTTCTTTCTTTCTGGTAGTAATAGACCTGTGTGTGTACGTGTGTGTGTGTGTGTGTGTCTTTCTCACACATACCTATTAACTGAGTGCACACTCAATTACAAACTCTATTTCTCAGAATTTTGCAGACAGATGAAGCTTCATGGCTTAAGTTCTCGCCAGTAAAATTAAGTGAAAATTCCACGTCACTTTCCAAAGATAAACGTTCACCCTTGTTTTCTTCATTTCTCCTTCTCATACCCTGGGGGGAAAAATCAGTGTCCAAATTCTTTCTATCACAGCTTAGTACCTAAGGAATAGAAGAGCTTCAAGATGAACCTCCGGATGATCTCAAGGGGTACAACTTCCCTGCCAGCCTACACGTCTCATCTCCAGACTGATGTGAAACAGAGGAAAGGGCTGCTGTCAGTTCAAGAAACTGAATTTCCAGACTGCTGTGTTACAACCAACGCCCCAACTTCTTAGTGGGAATCCTTGGAAGAAAACTAAGAATACTGGACTAAGCGCTCTCTCTCTCTCTTTCTCTCTCTCTATTTCTCTATCTCTCTTTCTCTCTTTATCTCTCTCTTTCCCTCTCTCCTCTCTCTCTCTTTCTCTCTCCACCCCCTCCAAGGAATATAATGTGGAGGATGTGGAAGGTAGTAACAATTTTGTTGAGGTCAATCTTGGAGACTAATGAATACTCATCTTTGGGGCTGGAATGAGAGCACAGCGGGGAGGGTGTTTGCCTTGCATGCAGCCAACCTGGGTTCGATTCCCAGCATCCCATATGGTCCCCTGAGCACCGCCAGGAGCAATTCCTGAGTGCATGAGCCAGGAGTAACCCCTGTGCAACGCCGGGTGTGACCCAAAATGCAAAAAAAAAACCCAAAACAACTTTGCCTAAGGCAGTCTGATTTATTGTCATATATTTCTATATTTTTAAGATTTTTTTTATCACCAACCTCAGAGATTGGTGAGCACCCTAGGAAGTAACAGTAGGCTGGAGTGAGGCGTTATGATGCTGCTTGTTACCGCACTCCTTGGCCTCAGACCTCGGATGCCTCAGGTTATCATGGACATCCTTCAGGTTGGAGGGGAAATAGGTGTTCATTGGTTAGTGCGATGACTGAGAGCCGCTTTGCACACTTGCTACTGTCCCAGCTACGTGGGCTCTTTCTTAGAGAGGAGGTCACCCGGGACCACAGCCTATAGTGAGTTTGTAACACAGTTCCTGGAACACATTTTCCAGGCTAATAGCTGAGGAATGAGATGTTCTTGGGGAGGGAAACAGCATAGAAGGAATAAAGTGATAGGATGAACTCAGTCCCTGGACTGAGAACAAGCACTGGAAGCAGCCCCAGCTCTGATATGGAGTCACTTGACCATGGAGTCATCCTTGACCAGAAGCTTTGCTCTCTGATAGCTTTATCCTGGAAAGTGACTGGGTTGAAAGTGATGATCCAGGCGGTGTAATCCTTGAGCACAGAGCCAGGAGTAAGCCCTGAGAACCACCAGGTGTCACCCAAAAAATCAAAAAAAAGGAAGGAAAGAAAGGGAAGGAAGGGAAGGAAGGAAGGAAGGAAGGAAGGAAGGAAGGAAGGAAGGAAGGAAGGAAGGAAGGAAGGAAGGAAGGGAGGAAGGGAGGGAGGGAGGGAGGGAGGAAGGAAGGAAGGAAGGAAGGAAGGAAGGAAGGAAGGAAGGAAGGAAGGAAGGAAGGAAGGAAGGAAGGAAGGGAGGGAGGGAGGGAGGGAGGGAGGGAGGAAGGGAGGAAGGGAGGAAGGAAGGAAGGAAGGGAGGAAGGAAGGAAGGAAGGAAGGAAGGGAGGAAGGAAGGAAGGAAGGAAGGAAGGGAGGGAGGGAGGGAGGGAGGGAGGAAGGGAGGAAGGGAGGAAGGAAGGAAGGAAGGGAGGAAGGAAGGAAGGAAGGAAGGAAGGGAGGAAGGGAGGAAGGAAGGAAGGAAGGAAGGAAGGAAGGAAGGAAGGAAGGAAGGAAGGAAGGAAGGAAGGAAGGAAGGAAGGAAGGAATGGAGGGAGAGAGGGAGGAAGGAATGTAGGGAGAGAGGAAGGGAGGGAGATAGGGAGGGCAGGAGGGAGGGAGGAAGGGAGGAAGGGATAATCCAGAAGTATGTTCTGAAAATTAATGATTCTATGCACTGGAGAAGAAAGGACAGCAATGTCAGAAAAATAGGTAAAAAAGCAAAAGAGAGAACTGCAACAGATTGAAGTGCCTTATTCATTGCTTATGGAAAGATGTCACTGAGGTGTCACAGAGCCACAGTGAGGTCACGAAAGAAGGGACTTCCTGCTCGCTTAGACACTGAGGCAGAGGAAGGCCCATGAGCTGTCTGGCACCAAATGAAGCCGCTCCTTGTCCCCCATATGGTTGTCTTAAGCCAGTGAATGAAGACACTGCCTTCCTTCAGGGCCATCCCTAATTTTTAGTGTCCGCAACCATCAGGCAGTGGTAGGTGGAATAAGAGTAATATAAAGAATCGCCAATGTTAAAAAATATAAATGATGAATACAAACCTCAGCATATTCAATTCCAAAGACCACAGGACGGTTAAGCCAGAAGCATAAAGATAAGGCGGCAGCATGAACTAAAATCTGGACTGCGGCCCAAGATCTGTCACCAACTCGAGTATCTGTGTAACTTCGAGGAAGGCACTTTCCCTCTCTGAGCCTGCGTTTCCTGCCCTTGAAAGTCTGAGTTTAAACTGGATCGTCTCCAAGGCCTCTTCTAGGTTTGCTGTTCCGTGAGCCCGTCCGTGATACGATTCCAGAAGGTAGTATTCCCTGCTAATAACACAGCTTGATGAAAATTCCCCAGAGCCAAGTGCAACACCTCTGTTTCCTTTGCACGGCTGATTAAATTAGGGGAAAGCAAGCAGGCCCTCGCCAGAGAGCCTGGGAAATTGCTGGATACTGGGGGGATGGATTACTGGGGTGAGTGTAGTTGCTCTTGGCTGAGCCACGCAGAGATCCAGAGCTTTCTTCAAGCCGTGAAAAAGAAGTGGAACAGGTCTATTATATTGTAATCAGGCCTAAGCTTTTGCTTGGTAGAAAATGCTTTTTAGCTAAGGGCTTTGTGACCAGTTGATGCCAGGGAGGTACATTTGTTCTTTGACCACTTTTCAAATATCACTATTAACATTTTTACTTCTATATGGCCATAGAAGCAAATCTGAAAAATGTCCAGAGATTCAGTTGACACTGACCCGTTGAATTCCTAGAGTTATCTGGCAATGACATTTGAGAAACTACTCCATGAAGAGCATGCATCTAAAGGCACATGCATGCATATAACGGCACATCTGATGCCTCACGATGTCCTTATATGACAGCCACTGAGGAGATGTGTCAAATGTGTCAATTGAGGATCCCCACAACCTGCCTTCACTGTGCTTTGGTTCCACATGGAGAAATGAAGAACATCCCAAATGAGAGGAACAGGCATGCTATAAAGAAGGGGTGGTGACAATAGTTTCATTCCATTCTCAGGTTGGAAGCTCAGAAGCCCTAGAGACTCATATTTATTAAAAATGTGCAATGGCCCCTATTCTTTGGTAAGTTCTTCAAAGGCAATTTCTTTTTGGTTTTGTTTTTTTTTGGCAATTTCTTTTTGTAATTCAATGCACACACAACTCTGGACTCGAGTAATTGCCCCTCCCCACCCTTTCATAGATGAAAAGAAGTGTCTTAAATCTACTCACCCTAGAAAATTTAAAAGTCAGGTCTTCCTTATTCTGAAGGCTGAATTTTCTCAAGTTGCCTGAGTAAGGAAGATCCCTTTTGGGACCTCACCTCTTCTCTTCGAACTTCCCAAATTTACTAACGTTTGGAGGCACATTCTGCAACTCATTCCTGGAATACATGTAATTGGGAGGAACAGTAGATGTCATTGCATTAGCCATGTAGAAGAGTAGCAGGACTTTCTGAGTCCATTCAAGAAAGTGATGGGGAGGAATGAGTGTAAATAATGCCCAGGCTATAGGACCTGTGAAATTCTTAGACCCAGGAGACTTCAAGTTGAGAGACTAAGCAGCATTCTTTCTTCTCTGATGCACAGCTTCTGGAAATAACGGCTTTGAATTTTCTTTACTTCCAAGGAAAGTCACCATGAAAAAAAAAATCAAAACAAAGCTGCTTTGTGAGTAAATAAATATGCATCAAATGAGTAAATCACCATAAACCATTCATTCCGAGTTCATTAATTAATGTTGCCTGATTAATCAGCTTCACTGTCCAATTTACTTGAGATGACCAGCTGTCTTCAACTCTGGAGGGTTCTATAAAGCTGTGATCGATCATTAGTTTCCATACCCGGAAGGAAAAGTAGAGATACAGTCTTGCAGAATTGCACCTGGAGAAACTGAGAACCAGAAAAGAAATGAGTCACTGACTCAACATGAAATGCTCAGATTAAGCCATATTTAAACCAGAGAATTGCATATAGATCTAAGAGAACATGCTTTCCAAAGTATAATCAAGAGTCCGATTACTATATCAAGAACTGGAATCTATGTTTGTCCCTAAAGTCTTATCCAGGTGCAAATTCTGCAGGAGGCTGTCTCTGACCCCAGTGGATCAAATACAGTCCGTTTAAAATTCAGGGAACATTTGTGGTGTGATCTAAGAAAGTTTCTTTCACTTAAAATAACTTCTTTCCCCTAGGCCTCATTTCTTCAGCCTGATTGTGTGAGCATGTGTGTGTGTGTATGTGTGTGTGTGTGTGTGTAGTAGATGCATTTGATATGACAAGACTTAAAACTGGGCATTTCTGAGAATTTATTAGCATTGCAGAGCATAAGACCCTGCTTGCAGGCAAAGTTGGATGAGGACACCTTGAAAGTTTGAAACCCACTGAACCAGGTGGTCACCTAAGGAAAGAATGTTAAATGAAGGATTGCTTGTGTGCATTAATGTTTGTGTATACATATGTCTATGTTTGCATGTGCGTGTGTGGTGGGGGGTAACTAGTGAGGTTTAATATCACCCATTCTTGTAGCCTAAAAAAATTTTGGCTACCCACATCCATATGTTAATATCTTTAAAGTTTAAAAAATTAAAGAGCACCTAATGGGTCTCTGACATAAGTCAGACTTTAAACAAAACTTTTGTGAACTTGTTAAAAATTCTATTATCAGAGAGCTAGTATAGGGTTTGAGGCTCTTGCCTTGCCGGCAGTAAATCCCAGTACCATCCTCAGCATCACATATGGTCCTGTGAGCATCACTGGGGCACACCTGAGCACAGAGTCAAGAACATCCCCTAAGTACCACTGAATGTGGTCCGACACCCTTCACTCTGCACCCCCCAAATACACGCTACTAAAAGATAGAAATAGGAAGAGCTCTCAGGATGCTGCAAATGACTGGGGGAGGTCTGAGGACCCAAGCAGAGAAGCATGAGAATCAGGAGGTTGAGATAGGAGAGTAAATCTCATACCATGTGATCTGGGAAAATTGTAGCTGGGGGAGAGAGGGAGGGGAAAGGTCAGTCTGGGTCTGAATTGGATCCAATATCAATTTTTCCTCAAGTAGTAGTTGGCATGGATAAAAAGCCTTCTTGCCATTTCCCTGTAAGTGGGGCTGAGATCTTTCCCCAAAGCCCTATCAGGCTTTCGGACATTCCCTTATATTTATATGGGAAAGAAAGAAAGCAATCCACAGCCTCCAGAGTTCCTTTTCTTACAGCTCTCCATTTGTCTTCATTGCTGGCATGTTATTTCACTAAAGAAGAATGTCTTACTTTCAAGAGGTGGAAGGCAGTATGTGGACTGGACATTATAGTAATAAATTTTGCCTTGCAAAAAGAGAGAGAGAGAGAAAGAGAGAGAGAGACAGCTGGGGTTGAAGAGATAGGACAGAGAGTCATGTGCTTGCCTTGCACACAGCTGACCTGGGTTCAATCCTTGCACCCAAAACATCCCCCAAGTACCACCAGAAAAGACCCCGAGTGTGAGTGTAGAGCCAGGAGTAAGCCCTGAGTAACACTAGGTGTGCCCTCACACCCCCACCCCAAACCAATAAAAAAATAATTTGAGGGCTGGAGAGATAGTACAGCTGGTAAGGTACCTTCCTTGTATGCAGACATCCCGGGTTTGATCCCAACACAGCACATAAGACCCAGGAGTGATCCCTGAGTCTAGAGCCAGGAATAAGCCCTGAGCACTCTCAGGTGTGGCCATTCCTTTCTCTCCCTGCCCTCTCCAACCCCCATAACAAAAGAAAGGAAAGGAGAATTCTTTTTTTATTATTTTATTTTATTTTATTGAATCACTGTAAGATAGTTACAAGCTTTCATGTTTGGGTTACAATCACATAATGATCAAAAATCCATCCCTCCATCAGTGCACATTCCCCGCCACCAATATTCCCGGTATACCCTGGTATACCCCGTTATACCCCTCTTTCGCCCCCTCCCCCTGCCTCCATGGCAGACAATATTCCCCATACTCTCTACTTTGGGGCAGTATGGTTTGCAATATAGATACTGAGAGTTTATCGTGTTTGGTCCATTATCAACTTTTGGCACACATCTTCCATCCTGACTGGTTCCTCCAGCGATCATTTTCTTAGTGATCTCTTCTCTATTCCAGCTGTCTTCTCTCTCTGTTCATGACGCAGTCTTCCAGCTATGGAGCAGCCTTTCTAGCCTTTGTAATCTACTGTCCTTGGGTGTCAGCCTCGTGTTATGTTATTTTATACTCCACAAATGAGTGCAGTCCTTCTATGTCTGTCCCTCTCATTCTGACTCATTTCACTTAGCATGATACTCTCCCTGTCTATCCATTTATAAAAAACTTCATGACTTCATCTTTCCTAACAGCTGCATAGTATTCCACTGTGTAGATGTACCAAAGGGAAAGGAGAATTCTCCTTATGGCCTTATCATAAAGGAGAACCAGGCTGAGAATCTTGACACTTGCTAGATCCAGGAGTGTTGGGAAGGTCTGAAGGAGAGAAGAAATTTTTTCAGAGGATAACTGAGCATGTGCCTGGCTGAGGATATGGACACAAGCAACAGCATCCCAGTCCTTTTTCCAGGCCTCTGAGCTCCTGGGATTTGCCCATATCTCCTCTATGTTTGGATGTGTCCTTTCCTCTGAAGAACATCCAATTGCTCTTGAATGTCTTCTGTCGTTCCAACTCTATTTATTGGTGGTCTTCTACAATCCAATAGGTTCTATGTAAAAAAAGTATGATGGCCTCAAAATATAAATAATTTCCCATTGTAAGCATATTCATTTGCCAGAGCTGCAATAACAAACCAACAATGGGCTGGGTGACTTATTTCTCCAAGCTCTATAGGTCTAAATCCCAAGCTCCAGGTGTTGGTGGGTTGGTTCCCTTTGAGTTCTTCTTCCTGACTTGCAGATGACAGATTTCTTGTCCTGTCTTCGAAATGCTTGGTGTGTGTGTGTGTGTGTGTGTGTGAATTTACTCTTGTTTTGAGGGTTAGACCCAACTACG
The DNA here is from genome assembly GCF_027595985.1 of Sorex araneus. Taxonomy (NCBI): domain Eukaryota; kingdom Metazoa; phylum Chordata; class Mammalia; order Eulipotyphla; family Soricidae; genus Sorex; species Sorex araneus. Next base: position 87,111,482 of record NC_073307.1, read on the forward strand.
TTCAGGGATCCCTCCCGGCAGTACTTACTGAACCATAGGCTGCCAGGGATCAAACCCAAGCCTCTTGGCATGCAAAACATATATTTTATCCCTTTGAACATTCTCCTTGGCCTGATTAATGCCCTTATTATAACAGCCAAAAGTCAATGAGATCAGATTTATGGGGGTCGGTCCGTGGTTCCTTTTTCGTAAAGGCTCGCAAAAGCAATGCCTTTGATTTTCCTTGTACTTGAGCTAAATTCATGCTAAAGGAACAAAGACATAATTAAATTACTTGGTAAAAAAGAGAAAGGATTCTTCTTCCTGATATGTTATTTTTGGAAAATAGTCATATAGTTCAACTAACTGCCTGATGGACCCATCTGTAAATGTCAAGGCCGGGTTCTAATAACAGTATTGGAGAGCTTTTGTCTATGGGGAGAGTAGAGGTAGTTCCCACTGCCAGAGAAGATGAGACTTCACTATTGGTAATAGAACTTGTCTTATGCAGGAACAAGGCCAGAAGATTGTCCTGTTCTGGCATCCTGAAAAAATTGGGTTTTGAAAATAGCTTTTCATTCTTTCACTCAGCTTTTGGAAGCACGGAGTATAGGTCAATCTGACAGAAGAATGAATGGTTCTAAAATTAAAACAACATAATCCAGAGAGATCTCTTGTTGTCTGGTGGGAACCAGGAAGATAAATATGGGTGTACTAAAATAACAGTAAAGTATTTACCTTACAGCAATATACTAAGGGGACACAGAGGAAGAGTCACACATGAGTTATTCCAGTTCTCAGACAGCATGATAAATGCTCATTTACCAAGACGTTGTCCCATTAACATGCATGGGTACCAAAAAATTTTATAGTTAATTATTATGAATTTAATGTTATTTTGATCTGAAAGTATTTCAAATTATCTCCCAGTAGTTTGGCTCAAGCACTGTGTCTATTATCACAGTAATAATTTGTTACTACGACAGTGGATTTATTCTGGTCTCATGAGTTCTTAAATAGTGTATGAAACACTTATATTCTAAGCTCAGATGCTTAAGAATTTATAGATAGATGATTGTACAGTTTAAGCAAATGGGTCTAGGACCCTCCTTAGGTTCCAGACTTCCCTTTTACCAGTCAGTGTACAATGTCACTCACTCTCTTCCTTGATGCATCCTTCTTCATCCACCCACTTATCATATCCTTTCTATGGAAACAGAATCTCACACACATAGAGAAAAATGATCTTATGATTCTTTTAAATTGAGAATTGCTAAAGGATTTAGAATTTGTATTTGGAAACATGAGACAATTTTTTTTTCCTGCTCACTTATACCTTCTAGGGATTCCTGGCAGTCCCCTGATGGGGAAACTTCTTTCCGACAGAAAGACCTTCCTTATGGGATTTGGTGGATGTGATTACACGGATGTATGCCGAGGAGCACAAGTGAGTGCCATGGAAACTTAATAGAAGCCTTCTGGAGACAATGTGTTTGCAAGAACTGCATTAGATGAACACTCTTAGGAGACTCCAAGAGGAATCTATGGAGAATCTTCGGAGACTCCAGGAGGAATCCGGGAGAGATAACTTGTCTTTCTCCTCATATGAAAACTCTACCTGCCTGGTCTGTTATCAGTAACAGTACCCCTTGCATGAAATGCATCTCCATTGCCCTACTAGAGCAATTGATCTGGATGTCATATACAGCCTGTGGTTTCCTAGAGTCTATGTTTAAAGCATCATACCAAGGGTCTCACACATATTATCCCCTTAAAACATCAAAACTGTTCATTTTATAGATTAGAGAACAACGATTCAAAGAAGAAATTACATGTTAATGATTTGCTCAAGTTCTCCAACTAGAAATGATTTTTTAAATATCACTATATCACTGTCATCACGTTGTTCGTTGATTTACTCGAGCGGGCACCAGTAACATCTCTATTACACTCAGCCCTGAGATTTTAGCAGTCTCTCCTTACTCGTCTTTCCCAACGATTGGAGGCTCTTTCAGGGTCAAGGGAATGAAACCTATCATTACTGTTTTTGGCATATTGAATACACCACAGGTAACTTGCCAGGCTCTACCGTGCGGGCGGGATTCTCTCAGTAGCTTGCCATGCTCTTTGAGTAGTATATATATATATATATCTTTTACTGTATTTAGGATATGAATATGCCATGGAGAGCTTGCAAGGCTCTCTTGTGTGGGCAATAGACTCTTGGTAGTTTGTCAGGTTCTCCAGGAAGGAGAACAAGGCTATTAGATGTTGCTTCCAGGAGCTTGGTCTTATAGTCTCTGGATGTTGGCCACTGGTGGGATTACGTGGTGCGGGGGGAGCAGTGTGGCCGCCAAGCTACTGGAAAATGGGGCTTCTGGATGGAGAAGGCTCAGTCCCAATTTGAGCAGGCTTGGAGATCTCAGCCCCGGGTCCCACACACCTGGGTTCCTCTGCTGGTCCCTTCATGTGTAAGGCTCCTCCAAACGTGTGGAGAGCGGCTTTGAGCATGGCTGTGGCTGGGTTCCGGAGCTCTTCAATTGTCAAGGCTCTTCTTGGGGCGGGAGGGAAAGGCAACGTCCCCTCTGAGGGGCCCTGGTGAAGACAGCCAAGCGCAGAGTGGGGGAGGCAGCTTTTTTAAATAAAAAAGTGAAATTCAAAACAAGGTGGTCTGGTTCTACATTTCTTTCTTTTTCCTTTTCCTTTATGTTTTTTAATGCCTCAATGTTTTCTCACATATATTAGCCCATTTTAAGATGGAAGTCAGACAAGAAGGACTGCTGAAAATATTTCATAGAAGCAGAATGGAGGTGCCGGTTAAATTTACTGAATTTCATTGGAAGTTGAATGCAATGACAGTTCGCTCTAAGACTGGAGATAGGTTACATCGTCTGAAACTCACCCTGCTACTTACTACCTTGAGAATTAGATAAATCAGGTAAGAGTGATGTGACAGAGGAGCAAAGACAGAAAATAGACGCAGGAGCCTGAGAGATAGTACCGGAGGTAAGGTACTCGTACTGCATGCTCCTGCTTCTGGTTTGATCCTTGGAGCTGCATTTGGTCCCTCAAGCATGAATATATTCACTCCCGAACAGTGTCACGAATAGGTCCTGTGGACTGCCTGGTGGGGCCCACATCTAAGATCCCCTCCCCCTAAAACAAACCAACAATAAAGAAAAGAAAGTCAGGACCTGGAGGATGTTGCCTCAATGTCCCAGACTCATTAGACACCAAATAGATACAGGGAGGCTGGAGAAGATGAGAAATGCAGAACTTAAGTAGCCACAAGTTCAGTATTTCTGAAACTTCTGTTCTTGGCAAATTACATAATGATGTCTCCATATGTGCATCTCTCTAAACGCATTACAAGCCATCTTCAAATTGATTAATTTGTTCTACAAATTAAAATATGGGTGCTTTTTCTGTTTTGTTTTCATTTAAAAAAAACTGAAGAGGCTGATGAGATAATACAGTGGGTAGGGTGATTGCCTTGCACGTGACCAACTGGGATTTTATCCCCAACATCCCATATCATCCTTGAACACTGCCGAGAGTAAGTCCTGAACACTGGCTAACACCCAGTGTCCCTAAAGACTGCCAAGAATACGTCCTGAGTGCAGAGTCCTGAATATTTACAGGTGGGGCCCACAAACAAGCAAGCAAACAAACAAAAACCCAAAAATTCTGAAGTGTAATGTTCATGCAGAGAGGTACCCATCGATACACAATTTGGCAAACTTCTGAAAAGTAAACAGTCCCATGTAACTTTTATCCAGGTAGGGAGGTAATAAAAATACTCCAGAAATTCTCATTTTCTCTCTTTCTCAGTACTATGTAGGTTTCTTTCTTTCCTTTTTTTCCCTCCATAGTAGTCAATATTCTAACTTTAAAAATCACAAGTTAGGGGCTGGAGAAATAGAACAGCAGGCATAGGGCTTGCCTTGCATGCAGTTAACCCGGTTCCATCCCCTGCATCTCAGATGGGCTCCCAAAGAACTTCAAGAGTAATTCCTGAGTACAGGGTCAGTAGTAATGCCTAAACACCACCAAGTTCACACCCCCCAAAAAAAATTAAGAATAAAAAGTAATGAACACATTTTAGAAATGTATTAAAATCGAAATGATATGGGATGCAATCTTCTATGCCTGCTGTTTTATTTGTTTTGGTTGTTCAATACACTAACAATAGACACCTCTATGATCATTGTATGTAGTAGTAATTCATTAACTCCCATTCACATTAGAGTTTAAATTGTATGAACTTACTACAGTTGATCTGTTCATTCTACAGGCAGGGGGCATTTCTGTTGTTTCTACAAATTGCTACTACAGTATTTATAACTTTTCCTGGTATACAAATAAAACATATTTCTGTTGAGTATGTTTGAAAGTACGGGATTAAAAAAAACACCTGTATATTTAACTCTATTAGACACTAATAATTTTCTAAAGTGATTGTATCTACACACAGTTATACTAGAGGTGTCTGACAGTTCTCGTTGCTCTGCATCTAGGTAGCACATTAAACATGTGCTATTGTCTATCTTTTATGCTTAGTCCTTGTGGTTTGGTGTTACAGATTTCGATTTGTAGTCCCATTGTGAATACAGGTTGGCAAAATAGGTTTAAAGCACTCATGTTTAGACATTCTATTGAGTGAAGTAGTTCTGCCTCTCTCACCTAGGTCATCTTACTCTTTCCAAATTAATTGAGCATTTATAATATATACCAGACATAAGAGTGTAGATTAGTGGTCTTTAAGCAGCAGTTCACAGGCAAGTGTAGGTCCACAGATGTAGAAAGATTGAAAACTACTGGTCTCAGTCCTAGCTGACTAGCTAAGCTCTCGCCTGTGTCCTCAGGAATTAAAAATGTATACTTACATGTTATTTATGAATAACAGCACATTAATTTTCAGCCCTTATATTTTATTTTTGTATTTAATTCTTTGCACATTATCCTGTTTAGGAAATCCTTGTCATATTCTTTCTTGAAAACTTTCGTCATTGTAACTTACAATACTATCAGTGGTGAGGATTCATGCATGCAACATTCCACCCCTCAGCTTCCCACAAAGTGTTCGTTCCCTCCACCATTGCCTCAGGGGTTCCCCTTAAGCCCCCCCACCCCATCAAGGTAAGCTAAGTTACGTTGATCAATCTACTGCTTTGATTCATTTGTTATTCACTTATTATGCTGATTTATATCTCACATCTGAAAGATTTCTGTAGATATCAATCCCTACCCTGCTGGTAACACCAATCCCTTCATGCCTTCACCGGTGTGCATTTCCTGATACCAATGTCCCCAGTTTCCCTCTGGCCTCCACCAACCAGCCTGCATCTCTCTCTCTCTCTCTCTCTCCCTTACTCTCTCTCTCTCTCTCTCCACCCCTCTTACTCTCACTCTCACTCCCTTTCTGCCCCCCCCACTCCTTTTTTCCCTTTTAGGCCCTGAAGTTTGCAATACTCTTACTGAAAAAATATCATGCATATCACTTTACCACCTTTCAGCACCGAATTTTTGGTCCACAGTGACTTTCACATATTCTTAAGGCAAAGACTTGTCTATTTCAGCATTAAATGTACCATGCATTGCCAAAAGTAGATAATGGACCAAACATGATGACCTCTCAGTGTCTGTGTTGCAAGCTGTAATGCCCCAAAGTAGAGAGAGAGTATGGGGAATATTGTCTGCCACAGAGGCAGGGGGAGGGTGGGAACTCGGGGGTATATCCAGGATATTGGTGGTGGGGAATGTGCACTGGTGGAGGGATGGGTGTTTGATCATTGTAAGATCGTAACCCAAACATGAAAGCTTGTAACTATCTCACGGTGATTCAATAAAATTAAAAAAATTAAAATATACATGTATACTATGCATATGGGATATGCGTACCTTTTATCAAAATACTTGTTATGTATTTGACATTCCTCTTGCTTTCAAATTTTTAATGTAATTGTCATATAGCAGTTATTAAAAATCTAATTTAGCAGTCACTTTTGAGTTTTAAAAAACTATTTTTTCATAAATAACTGCCATGTTTGGGGTTAATTTCTTTCACTTTACTATTATTCCATTTCTTCTTTGCCATGTTTTCTTCTCTTTTCTGACTTTCTTTGGAATTAAAACTTTTAGTTCACTGATACATTAGAATCTTCAATAATACTTTTATTATTACTATTTATTTTGTGACTAATATAGAGACAACAACATGAAACATTGAATTATTAAAATCTAGAACTCATTAGTACCAGTATAATTTCCTAAAGAATGCAAAAACCCTAAGACCTTTGTCCTATTTAAACTCAGTATCTTTGCGCTATTGCAATCATAAAAAAAATTATGATGTATTGTCTTGTTAGTATTTATTCAAACTTGCCCAATAGTCAATCTTGCTGAAGATTTATATTACTTTTATTTAATTAATTAATTAATTTATTTATTTATTTTATTTTTTGGGTCACACCTGGCGATGCACAGGGGCCACTCCTGGCTCTGCACTCAGGAATTACTCCTGGCGGTGCTCAGGGGACCATATGGGATGCTGGGAATCGAACCCGGGTCGGCTGTGTGCAAAGCAAATGCCCAACCCGCTGTGCTATTGCTCCAGCCCCTACTTTTATTTCTATATTACCTAAATTTTACCTAAATTTTGTTTGATGTTATATTCCTTATTAGAAATAATTTTCTTTGGTACCTTCTTGAGGATAAATCTGGCAATTATAAATTCTTCCCTCCCTCCCTCCCCCCACCCTCCCTCCTTCCCTCCCTCTCTCTCTCTCTCTCTCTCTTTCTCTCTCTCTCTCTCCATCTCATTCCTTTTCTCTCCCCCTGCCCTTTTTTCCCTTTTAGGCCCTGATGTTTGCAATACTGTTATTGAAAGGGTATCATGCATATCACTTCACCTCTTTTCATTTGAACATAACTTTATTTTACACAGTTGTGAAGGGTGCTTTTATTGGGTAAAGAATTCAAGATTGAGTTATTTTTATAATTATGTCCTTTGATATTCTCTTGCCTTCTGACTGCCATAGTTTTTGTTGAGAGTTATTGATAAGTCTCATGGCAGATAATGTGCAATTTTTTCCTTTGGTACTTTTTTTTCTTTCTGTTTTTATTTTCAGCAGACTTTTTTGTGATATCCAAGTATGATTTTCTTTTCTGTTTTCCCATTCTAGACATATTAAACTTTTTGGATATGTTTGTTGATATCTTCCATCAAGTTTCAAAAACATTTTGTCTTTACCTTCAAATATTGCTCTTGTACCAATCTCCATTTCCTTGCCCATATAAAACATGATCTATATGTGTTCTAGATATGCTCTATTATTTCATGTGTTCTTATATTTTGTGAATATTTTTCTATTTTTCTACTTCCTGCCTCCACCTGAATGTTTTGGGGAGGAGGAAGGTTTGGGTCATTCCTGGCTGGCCACATACAAAAAAAATACCTTAGCCTCCATCTGGCTTTCACCTGGGCATTTACTACTAGCCTCTTTGCTGGTCCTCTAACCCTCTCTTCAATTGCATTTGTTCCTAATTTTTTGTTGTAATATCTTAGTCACGGCACTCATATTTGATTATTTAAAATATATTAATATTGTCTTATAAGATATTTTATTTTGGTTATTTTTCAGCATAGTCAATTGCTTTTAAACCTGTTAAAATTGTTTAAACCTTTTTTTAAAAATTTCTCTAAAAATTTCATAGATGGAAATACTTGTTTTCTTTTAATTGTTTGACTTTTCATCTGTGGTTCTCGATTATTGGGACCTGTTTTAAAAGTATGTGTGTAGAATATTGTACAACTAATCTGGAGCATTGTGTGCTCTTTTTCCAGTAAGACTTTTTCTTCGTTTTCGTCAGGGAATTAGGCTAAAGAATCCTAATCCTATTTTGGACTGAGTTCATTGCAACCCTGGTTTCTGTTACTGTGAAAGTCCTTTAACTTTATGTACCCACACACTCTCCTCTACCCATTAGTCTTAAGGACCAGCCTTTCAAAAAGAAATCAAAATTAGAAGCACTTCTTTCTTAGTGGAACTTGAAATCTATCTGAAGTCTCTGAAGATATTTATCTCTGAAGTCTCTGAAGACAACTGGAAATTCACCACAGTTTTTCATGCCAGTAGTTTTGAAGTCAGATTGTGCCTTAAGAGGAAAATAAAGTTAAAGATCAATTTTGATTATCTGTGTTTTCTTTTTTTTTTCTCTTGGGTTCTTTTACTCTCATACTACCACAGTAGCTTTTCAGTCACTTTAAACTTATCATTTCCGCAAAATATGTAGCACAGTAGGTAAGGCATTTGTCTTGAATTTCATGTGGTCCCCTGAGCATCACCAGGAGTAATTCCTGAGTGCAGAGCCAAGAGTGCCTCCTGAGCATCGCCAGTACGACCCCAAAATCCCTCCAAAACAAAACCAAATCATATAGTCTCCCCTTTTCTCTTATTTAATTATAAAAATTGTCAGCCATAAATTAATAACTCGCTGAAATACTTTATAGTGAACAGCCATGTACTCTCAGACCAGACTATAATTTGTATGTTTTTTAATTGGCTTGTCATACACTGCTCCAAATACTTATCCCTTTGTCTAACCACCAGTCTTTTTTCTTTCTAATGCATTTCAAAATACCATGAAGGATTCTGAATCCTTTAAATACTTCAGCATTCACTTCATTCACCAGAAGCTGATATTGTTTTATTTATGATCTTATAAATAAATAAATAAATAAACTTGGGGGGGCACACTTGACAGTGCTCAGGACTTACGCCCAACTCTGCACTCAGAAATCAGTTCTGGAGGGGATTGGAAGACATTTGGGGTGCCTGGGATTGCACCTGGGGCATGCGTGCAGGACAATACCTTGCCCACTGTGGTATCTCTCCATCTCTGTGGTTTCTTATTTAAAGTTATTAAAAATTGCTTTATGACCTAGGCTATGGTATATCTTGATAGAAACACTTTGTTTGCCTCTAATAATGCATAGTCTGAATTTACCAGGTTGAACAAATAGTAATGACGTAGAGGGTTTCATACTATTATTTGTTTCATAGGGATCACTCCTAGAGGTACTCACTGGGGCATCTGGTCCAAAGCGTCTGGTCAGGGTATTAAGAGAGGTTCTAGCTCTTTGAGCTCTACCTGGATCCCATATGCTCATTTTTGTCTTGTATTATGGTTATGTGTCTGCTACTTTCTTATAGAGGGGTTTTAAGACTTCAAGTTATGAATGGACATTGTCTATATTTCCCTCAATAACTATACAAAATTTTTACTAACTCATAATGCAAACTATAGCATGCCCTTAAACTATTATTTAAATAAAAAATAGCAAATTCATATCATCTTACTCTTCCTTCAGAATATGAGCTCTACTTATGAAGCTAAGCCTAAATCCCCACATTTTTTTTTCACTCTCTGGTCACTTAAATAATTGCTTTCTATAGAAAGATTTATCTCAAAATTCTTACTCCATATTATACCACATGTGAAACATTCAGATGGTTTTTTATAAAATGTTCTCCAGCTTTTCTAGGTATTTTTGGTAGAAGAATTGGAGCCAGACATTGCAGTATTCAGTAAATGCATTTTTAAAGGAAGTTTTATGTCACCATAAATAGAAGTCATATTTCAAAAAAATTAAATGCAATAACTATTAGTTTAAGATGCTTATCCACATACCACCCAAAATAATCTTAATCTATCAGTGTTAGAAACATTATACCTTGGAATAACTCATATTTGCTAAAGTGATAACTGACATGTAATAACTCAAGTTTGAGGGAGTATTCACCAGTCCAACCACTGCTCCAAATCTGAAATCCCTCCCTAACATTATTTTAGTGTAGTCTTATTACTGTCTGATGATAGAAAAGAACTCACTTGCTATGAAAACAATTGCTTATATGGTCAAAAACATCACCGTTCACTCATTTAAAGTCTTCACCCTTGTTAACGTCACTCATCAATCTTTATTCTCCCACTTAGAATCCTGCAGATCTGTGATGTTTCACGTACACCATGATAGATATCTGGGCCTTTTTCAACTCCTTTTTATAGAATCCTCCTAAGTCTCCTGAAATTTATAATGCTAGTGATTAATATTGATGTCAGTTATTTTTCTAAGAGATAAGAGGTGAATAAGAAGCAAAGATGTTTTATTTTGTTTTAGAGCCATACCCAGGTGTATTCAGGGTTTACCCCTGGCTCTATGCTCAGGGATCACTCCTGGTGGTCTCAGGGGAGCATATGGAGTGCCTGGAATTGAATCCATGTAGGCTGCATACAAGGCACACAACTTTCCTGCTGTACCGTAGCACCTAAATAGTACAAAAAGTTCACCTTTGGTTTCATTGTTAGCTGCATTGCAAGATAAAAAAAAAAATAATTCTACTAAAGAAACAGTCTGTTAATAGACAAATTCTTTTGTCATCTTGGTACAAGGAAAAGAGATTAAAAAAAATAAGAATATGAGGGCAAAAAATAAATTTCAGATGGGAATTTTAAGGTTATAACAAGAATCTCCTGCCCCTGCGCCAGGCTGTCTTCACTGGGCCCACCTCGGAGGGAGGCAGGTTGAGTTTCCCTCCCCACCCCAAGCAGAGCCCCAGCAGCCCAAAACCTCCAGAACCCAGCCACAGCCATGATCAAGGCCACTCTCAACACGCTCCGATGAGCCTCACGCATGAAGGAACTGGCAGAGGAACCCAGGTATGCGGGACCCGTGGCTGGGATCTCCAAACCTGCTATGATCAGGACTGGGCCTCCTCCACTCAGATCCCCAGTTTTCCAGTAGCTTGGCAGTCACACCCACAAACTGCCCCCAGCACCATGTAATCTCATCAACAGCCAAGCTCCAGAGACTATAAAGCAAAGTTCCTGGAAGAGAACGATGCAGTATTTCCTGGAGCTCGCAGCTGCTGAAGACCTCTTGCACTCTAGCAAACTGACATACCTAAAGCAGCACACACGTGTTTGGCTTTGACATACTTGCTTGTATTCTCTTATATATGGGCTTAAAAGGCCCCAGAATGAAATCAACAACATTCACACACTTCCCTCTTATTGTGGTCAGAAGATGATTGCTGGTTAGGTGGGTGTTTGAATTATTATATGTAATGAACTATTGTGAACTACTTTGTGAAAATAATCACTGTCACTGTAATTCCATTGTTCATTGATTTACTTGAGCAGGTGAGTAAATAATAACGTCTATTATTATTTACTATGAGTGTAATAATAATGTCTCTATTACACTCAGCCCTGAGATTTTAGCAGTCTCTCCTTACTCGTCTTTCCCAACGATTGGAGGCTCTTTCAGGGTCAGGGGAATGAGACCTATCGTTACTGTTTTTGGCATATTGAATATGCCACAGGTAGCTTGCCAGGCTCTGCCATGCAGGCGGGATACTTTCAGTAGCTTGCCGGGCTCTCTGAGAGGTATGTATATATCTTTTATTGTATTTGGGATATGAATACACTGTGGGGAGCTTGCAAGGCTCTCCCGTGCGGGCAATAGGCTCTTGGTAGTTTGTCAGGTTCTCCAAGAGGGAGAACAAGGCTACTAGATGTTGCAGGAGCTTGGTCTCATAGTCTCTGGATGTTGGCTGTTAGTGGGGTTACACAGCGCCGGGGGCAGTTTGTGAGTGTGGCTCCAAGCTACTGGAAAATGGGGGGTGTGGATGGAGAAGGCTCAGTCCCAATCAGAGCAGTTGGAGATCTCAGCCCCGGGTCCCACACGCCTGGGTTCCTCTGCTAGTCCCTTCATGCGTGAGGCTCATTCAAATGTGTGGAGAGTGGCCTTGAGCATGGCTGTGGCTGTGAAAATAAAATGTATAAAAATTGCAAAAATAAAAAACATAAAAATTAAAAAGGTTATAATTGAAAATTAGAGTTCACTTAATTAATCCTCTTTATTCAGAAAACAATACACGTGTCATCAAACATAGGAATGTACCCACTTAATTTTTTAAATTATTTTTTAAGGATTATCAAAAATGAAATACAGTTACAGACTTAAAAACTTTTGTGATTATGTTTTAGCCATATAATGATTGAGTACCCATGCCTCCACCAGTGCCCATTCTCCACCACCAATGTACCCAGAATCCCTCCCCCAACCCTGTCTCTGTTGCAGGCACATTCCCTTTTACTCCCTCTCTCTCTTTTTGGGTGTTATGGTTTTCAGTACACGTAGTAAGTGGCTATCATGTTTGGTCCATAGTCTACTTTCAGCATGTATCTCCCATCCCGAGCAAGCCCTCCAAGCATCATTTATTTAGCGGTCCCTTCTCTATCCCATCGCCTATTCCCCCAGCATGTGAGGCCAGTTTCCAAGTCGACCCACTTAATTTTTAAAGCTATCTTTTGCTCTCTTCTTAAAACTCTTTTCCAGTCCCCACTGAAACTATGTCTTCTGCATGTTAAGTTAATTTTCTCTTGTTCTGCCAGTAGCTCACAATGGGAACAGAATAGAGGAAATGAAATATTAAAATAAGTTGAACTAAGTAACAAATAGGACAAAGAGAAAAAATAGGAAAGGAATTATAGGAAAACGGAGTAACATTTCCAGAAGGCAAACAAGGATGTCTCTCTCCCCCGGTGAGTTATATAGACAGAGCAGGGGAAGCAGAGCATCCTGGGAATTTGAAGCTTGGGTTCCACACTCTCACTGATGCTTCTTGTTATCTTTGTTACCTGTATGACCTCCTGTGATATTCTGGATCATCATCCTAGATATTAACAACTTACCTTGTTAAAAAAAAAGAAAGAAAGAAGGAAGGAAGGAAAAAAAGAAAGAAAGAAAGAAAGAAAGAAAGAAAGAAAGAAAGAAAGAAAGAAAGAAAGAAAGAAAGAAAGAAAGAAAGAAAGAAAGAAGGAAGGAAGGAAGGAAGGAAGGAAGGAAGGAAGGAAGGAAGGAAGGAAGGAAGAGAGAGAGAAGAAAGAAAGAAAGAAAGAAAGAAAGAAAGAAAGAAAGAAAGAAAGAAAGAAAGAAAGAAAGAAAGAAAGAAAGAAAGAAAGAAAGAAAGAAAGAAAGAAAGAAAGAAAGAGAGAGAGAGAGAGGGAGGGAGGGAGGGAGGAAGAGAGAGGGAGGGAGGGAGGGAGAGAGAGAGGGAGAGAGAGAGAAAGAAAGAAAGAAAGAAAGAAAGAAAGAAAGAAAGAAAGAAAGAAAGAAAGAAAGAAAGAAAGAAAGAAAGAAAGAAAGAAAGAAAGAAAGAAAGAAAGAAAGAAAGAAAGAAAAAAAACAGAATTGAACTAGAGAAATCTCCAGGCTATTTACAACTCAGAAAAAACCCACATCATTCATTTTTTTTGGGTCACACCTGGCAATGCACAGGGGTTACTCCTGGCTCTGCACTCAGGAATTACCCCTGGCCGTGCTCAGGGGACCATATGGGATGCTGGGATTTGAACCCAGGTCGGCCGCGTGCAAAGCAAACACCCTACCCGCTGTGCTATCACTCCAGCCCCCACATCATTCATTTTTTAATTTTTAACACAGCCGTTTTCTCTTTTCTGATTGGAGACATAGAGGATGGACAGTAATTCATACTGTGAGCCCTCTGTCAATTATGAATGCATTCTCATCTTAAACGGACCCCTTGCTAACATGCTAATACTGAAAAAATAGAGGTTTTGCTTGGTTATTTTCCACATATAAAAGTTGAGTATTATCAACATTGTTGGGGCATATTCTTCTTATTTTATTTTTAAGATGTCAAATGCAGTCAATTGGGGGGAGGGTAATACAGATGGAAAGTTAATCATTGTCATGGTTTGCAAATTTATTCTTTCTATTTACTCTGAAAGAACTGATATCTAACTTTTGCACTCACTGTTGAAGGTTTCGACAGTGAGAGAAAGACACATGAAATTCTCTTTTCCTCGTTCGGAGGCAGAGAGGCTAGACCTATTGGAATGGTGGAACACAAGTCTGATGTCTCACGCTGATGGTCTTGGCATCAGGGCCAGACTTTAAAGCTCATTCGCAGGCAGAGTTTGAACACTACGTTGCCTGCTGAATCGGATCTCCGAGCAACCTTTAGAAAGGAGCACTCACACGAGTATGGCACTCGAATAAAGCATATGTAGCAAAAACATAACTCTATGAAAATTGCATTCTATAGTTTCCAAGTGAGCATTTACAGATTTACTACTAATTAGAGAGTCGAGAAGCAACACTTGCTTTTTATGTTTTGTTTTGTTTTTTTCTTTGTCACTTATCATCAGGGAAACGCAAAACAAAACAGCAGCGGGAGATCACCTCACATCAGTGAGATTGGCACATAGCAAAATGACTGAAAGCAATCAGTACTGGTGGGGGTGTGGTGAGAGAGGAATCCCCATCTACTATTGGTGGGAATGTTCTCCGTGGAAAACAGTATGAAAACTTCTCAAAAAGTAAGAACAGAACTTTCATATGACCCAGAGACTTTCTAGGCAACTACCTTTCGAATGCACCAGGACTCTGCACCAGGCTGTTTTCACTCAGGGCACCCCAGAGGGGGGCGGGTAAGAACCCTCCCCACCCCAAGGGACCCAACCCTGGCAGCCGACCTCCACTACCCAACCGCTGCCACGTTCCAGGCGGCTTTCACATTATAAGACACTTCCTACCCATTTTCCATAATTATCACACCATATTTGATGGAGTTCAGACAGTAGGCAACAGATCATAGACAGTAATATATATATATAAATAACACACACACACACACACACACACACACACACACACACACACCTCTCAGAGCCTGGCAAACTACCAAGAGTATCCCACCTGCACAGGCAGAGCCTGGCAAGCTACCCGTGGTGTATTCAATATGCCAAAAACAGTAACAATAGGTCTCATTCCCCTGACCCTGAAAGAGCCTCCAATTTTGGGGAAAGACGAATAAGGAGAGACTGCTAAAATCTCAGGGCTGGGAGGAACAGAGACGTTACTGGTGCCTGCTCAAGTAAATCGACAAACAACGGGATGACAGTGATACAGTGATACCTCTCGAATGCACTGTAGCATTGTCATCCAGTTGTTCATATATTTGCTTGAGCGGGCACCAGTAATATCTCCATTGTGAGACTTGTTGTTACTGTTTTTGGCATATTGAATATGCCATAGGGAGCTTGCCAGGCTCTGCCATGCAGGCGGGATACTCACGGTAGCTTGCCAGGCTCTCTGAGAGGGACAGAGGAATCGAACCTGGGTGGGCCACGTGAAAGGCAAATGCCCTACCCGCTGTGCTATTATCCATGAAGACCTTTGCACTCTAGATTTATTGGAGTGCAATGTACAATAGCCAAGGTCTGGAACAAACCTAAATGCCCTGTAATAGATGAATAGAAGAAGAAACTATGATCTATCTATACAATGGTCCCAGATCACATGGTCTGAGATTTACTCTCCTATCTGACCTTCCTGATTCTCATCCTTCTCTACCTATATCCTCACACCTCCCCCATTTGTTCACAGAGTCTGAGAGTTCTTCCTAAGTCTTTTAGTAGCATGTATTTGAGGTGTGGGGGTGCTAGGCCGTATTCTGTGATGTTCAGGGGCTGTTCTTGACTCAGGAGTGCCTCTGGTGATGCTCACGGGACCATATGTGATGTGGTACTACAGGCAAGGCAAGTACCTCTACCCCTGTACTAGCTCTCTGACAGTAGCGTTAACAGATATTTTCACAAAACCTTTGTTTAAGGTCTGACTTGCCCAGGTTTATGTAAGAGGCCTATTAGGTACCAACCTGAATGCAATTCCTGGCACCCCATATGGTTCCCTGAGCCTCACCAGAGGTGACACATGAGCTCAGGACCAGAAATGAACCCTGAGCACAACTTGGTGTGGTCCAAAAACCAAAAAAAAAAAAAAGAGAGAGAGAGAGAGAGAGAAATTATGAGTGTGAGAGATAGTACATGAGTTAAGGCATTTGCCTCGTACGCAGATGACCCCGGTTTGGTCACTGGAACTACCTTGTCCCTAAGCATGACCAGAAGTACACCCCCACCCCTGCCAGCACAGAGTCAGCAGTAGCCCCTGAAATTAATCTCAGGGGACTCAAAGCCAAAAAGAATTTTTCAACCACTTCTTATTTTTTTTTTTTAAATAAGATACCACCGTCAGCAAAACTCAGGATGCTGGAACTGAAAGTTTCATTGCTCCGGTCAGGTGGTACTAGGGCCCATTGGCACAACCAAGGCCACTCACTGGGATGGTTCCAGGAATAGGAATACAGGAATACAGCCCTACCAGTTGGGGCTGTTTCTACTGGTGCTCACAGGGCTATATGATGCCAGGGACCAAAGTCAGTCTTGTTCATGCAAGGCATGTCCTCTACCATTTGAGCCCCTTTTCTTCTGCATATTTTGATGTTGCCAGCTAGAGCGATAGCACAGTGGGTAGGGCGTTAACCTTGTACGTGGCCGACCTAAGTTCGATTTCTCCGTCCCTCTCGGAGAGCCCGGCAAGCTACCGAGAATATCTCGCCCACGTGGCAGAGCCTGGCAAGCTACCCGTGGCGTATTCAATATGCCCAAACAGTAGCAACAAATCTCACAATGGAGACGTTACTGGTGCCTGCTCGAGCAAATTGATGAGCAATGGGATGACAGTGATGGTGATACAGTTATTTTTATGTTGCAAACTCTAGTCGATTTTTTTTTCTTTTAATGGATTTTTATTAAAAATATTGTCATTGACAAAGTTGTTCTTTATTTAGTTGTTTCGAGTATTTAATGTTCAACATCTCTGGTTTGGCTTTCCCTCCACCGATAGCCCCAGTTTCCATCTCAATTTCAACCTGTTCACTTAGGCTTTTTACACTGCTCAATTCAAAAGAACTTAATAAAATGACAAATATAAGTATCAGAAAAATAAATAAGAGACAACTTGTGATCATTGTGTGATTTTTACCTTTGTAGCACAGTCGTCCTATTGTTCATTGATTTGCTCGATTTTTTTAATGATTTTTTTTTTAATCGAGTCACCATGATGACAGTTACAGGGCTTTTAGGATCAAGTCTCAGTCATACTATGATCAAACACCTGTCCCTTTACCAGTGCACATATTCCACCACCAAGAACCCCAGCATACCCCCCCACTCCCCCTCTGCCTGTGTGGCAGATGATTTTCACACTACTCTCTCCTTACTTTGATTACATTCAATTTTTGACAGAGTTGAAAATTCTTATTTTCTATCATTATTTGGAGTTTTCCCCCCAATAGTTAGGCCTGTCTGAATGGCATCATTAGATCGTATGTTTTCTATTGTTGATAACAAAGAGCATATGATGTTGCATGGTCGAGAAAGCGGCCGCCCAGTTTTGGGATTCTGGTATTAAGTCCAGAGGTATTTCTGCCAGCAGCCGCTGCATTCTGGATTGGTTTGTGTGCCTCTGGGATCATGGCTGTTCAGAAGTGGTGGAGCTGTTCGTGGGTGACAGCTTGGGGTCTCATTTGGGCAGGAGGCAGGGCCGGTTCTGCGGCCCCCCCCCCCCCCCGCCACCCATTGCAAGATTCCCCATGTGTCCCATCACTGCAAGCTCCTACCTCTCTGTCCAATTGGTTCTGAATAATGGCAGTCGCCATATTGCCGCAAAGGGGAAAAAGCTGAGGGACGGAAAGCCTTCCCCTCCCGGGGCTGCACGGGGCCGTAGCTTAGTTCACAGTCCAGGAGCATATCTGCCAGCAGCTGCTGCCTTCCGAGATTGGTTTCTGTGCCTCTGGGATAATGGATGCTCAGGGGTGGCAGATTCATTCCTGAGTGTATTTTTTGTAAACTCTAGTAGTTTTGATTGGAGACCTTTAAACCTTTGAAGCAAAACCCGTGGTCAGCCCTCTTGGAAGAATTTCCCCATCATCTAGCACAAAGTAGCTCTGTACTTCCTTCCTGGGGGACTTGTTCTCCCCAACGTTGTCCCGTAGTTACACAGGCTGGCTTCTGACAGAAGAACCAGCTAAGGAGATGGGTGGGTGCTGAAATTAATCTTCCTCCCATGGACCAATTCAAAGTTCCAGTGCAAGCAACATTTGCCTTTCTATTGCCCAGAAAGACATCCAAAGGGCACACAGATGGAGCTGTTCCTATTCCACTCACATCCCTGACCCACCCCCTGCCTTCTCTCACTGACCTGGGACAACCTGGAGCCCAGGGAAGTCAACTCTGATCGTTACACCCTCATGTTTTCTGTACTAGAGACAGGAGATCTTCCTCATGTGGGCAATCTCAGACACGAAGCTTGTTTCCCCCTAGATCTGTTTCCTCGGACAGTTTTTCAATAGCGGTAATAATAGTACCTACCCCGACCAGGGACATAGCTCAAGTGATAAAGCACAGACTTAGCATGAAAAGACCCTGAATTTGGGGTCTGGAGCGATAGCACAGCGGGGAGGGCATTTGCCTTGCACTCGACCTGGATTTGATTCCCAGCATCCCATAGGGTGCCCCGAGCACCGCCAGGAGTAATTCCTGAGTGCAGAGCCAGGTACTCCCTGTGCATCGCTGGTGTGACCCAAAAAAGCCAAAAAAGAAAAGACCCTGAGTTTGATCTCCAGCAACATGTATAGCCCTAGTGACCCTCCCAAGTGTCCACGTAAAGGCCACTGGGTAGCTTCAGCTGAACTTTCATAGAAGTAGACCAAGCTTCCACCCCAACACTGCCAGTTGCAGTACCTACAAACAATAATAATAGTGTCTACACATATATAATTTAATCTCTAGAAAAACCCTACAAAGCATGTATGCATATACTGCATACACATATATATCTTAATATCTATACACACACATAGGCTTATAGTTTTGCATATACTCAACTTATGATGGCACTTGGCGTGGAATCTCAGTGTTGATAGGACCTGGTACTCAGTAAGCCTTTAATGAATGTTGTCCATTCTCCTGATGAAGTTGGCAACACTGACCTGTGAAGACGTTCTATCTGTTGACATTTCTCCTTATTCTGGGGATTGGTGGTTTTAGAAGAGCCCAGATGAAGGAACTTTCTGTTTTTGGAGCATTATTTCATCCTGAACAGGGGCCTGAAGACAGTCCACTACAGCGAGCTGGGAACAGGGGCAGGCAGAACAGTGAGTTGATAGAGTAAACCAGGAGCATATTGGTTTCTTGAGTATGTCTGGCTGCAAATACATGTGCAGGTTGGGAGTAGGAATGTTAAGTAAGATTATTTTCACATGAATCCCGTCCTCTTTGGCCCCCTAAGGACTGTCCACACCTCTCTTTAGTTTCCTCCGAGAACTCCGTGCCTAAGGCGTGTAAAGCAAAAGACTTAGGGACTATTTCTCTCACCTTACTTTATTTTTGATGGCTGGAGTGGAGAGAAGACTCTTTCCAAGAAAACACGGATAATAGGACAAATTGCCTTTACCCCAACCCACCAGCCTACTCTCCATCTGTCCTGTCAGTGGGAAGGGAAGTTTAGGGGACAAGATGATGGAAAAAGTGACTCTTGCCAGATTTGCAGGCCTGTAATTCGGAGGAGCAGTATGAAGAGGTGAGCAGCCACATGGCATTTCATCATAGGCTGTTGTCATAAGCTGGTTTATCATTAGGAGATGGAGCCCTGGATTTCTGACCTGTGAGCCTTAGATCCTTGGGAAAGCTTGGCGTTCCCAATGAGGCACCAGATGAACAGACCTTCACTGAACTTCTTCCAGTTTATAAAACCAAAGACATCTGCTTATTTCAAAACATCCACAGCGACTCTGTTTTTCACTTTTATCTCAACATTCGGGCTGGAGCAATAGCACTGCGGGTAGGGTATTTGCCTTGCACTCGGCCAACCCGGGTTCAATTCCTCCATCCCTCTCGGAGAGCCCGGCAAGCAACTCATCCTGCCCGCATGGCAAAGCCTGGCAAGCTACCTGTGGCATATTCGATATGCCAAAAACAGTAACAAGTCTCACAATGGAGACATTACGGGTGCCCACTTGAGCAAATCGATGAGAAACAGGACGACAGTGCTACAGTGCTACAGTGATCTCAACAATTGGCTCTAAATACAGCAGTGGAGGGCATGAAAATCACCTGGAAGGTGAGTGGCCAGGGCTCAGCAGATGAGTTTGTTGCTGGTGGTCGTTCCTGGGGTGGCTGAGTGAAGCAGGGAGGAGAGAGGTGGCAGCTTTGAAAAGGAAACCTCCCATTTACTTTTTCCCACCTCTGTCCCTCAGAGAAGTGACTAGAAAATTTAGGATTGACAAAAGTTTGCATTGAGCCCCTGCATGACATGGACACTCATGACATGGACACTCGTGTCCTGCCAGCTCCACGAGGCTAGCGGTCAGGCTGCGGACCAAGTCTACTTGTTCTATACGGCATGGGAGATGAGCCCCGCCACCCCATTCCTCAGGAAGCTGTGGAAGCGGTTGAGGGAGAGGAATTGTTCTGTTCAGGAGAGGAAAATTGATGCTAATCTAGATGCAGGTGAGGCTGGAGCAGTTTGTTCGTGATTCGAATGCTTTCAAGAATGAAAATATTAAGTAATAAAGATGTTCAGGGGCTGGAGCGATAGCACAGCAGGTAGGACGTTTGTCTTGCATGCGGCCGACCCAGGTTTGATTACCAGCATCCCATATGGTCCCCTGAGCACCACCAGGGGTAATTCCTGAGTGCAGAGCCAGGAGTAACCCGTGAGCATCACCAGGTGTGACCCAAAAAGAAAAAAAAAGATGTTCAGACTCGAAGTTAGAAAGTAGGAACTTATATTGGGAAATAGAGAAGAAAGTAGTATAGGACTGTTACCTCTGGCTCTTTTTGTGGATTTTCTTTTTCTTTTTTAATAGGAAAACTGGGTTTTCATGTTACAGAGAATGCAGGGAAGTTAAAGATAAGGATTTTCCTGTACTCTTTTAAATGAAAACTTTGCTCTTTGCAGGTGTCACAGAGGATGCCAAGATCTAACAGATCCTTGTCTGACCATTTGCCTTAGGTATTTCCCATTATTTTAGCCACCCCGTGATCCTGGGGAAGAATTTGATGATGGGCAATTGTTAACTTCCTGTTCATCAGAAAAAGCCCAGGAATTTGCAGCCACTCAAAAATGTAGCATGGGCCAGCCCAAACCAGGACGGCTGACAGCCCTGGCAAGGGTAAACTGAGGCTTCCTTTTTTTAATCTTTGCCCCATCCTTTTGTGTTCACGGCCTTTCCCTCACAGAGAAAAAAGAATTTCAGAAGGAGACAAACGGTGAAGTACAAGAAGTTTATCAGTGAAGTAAATTCAGGTAAGGAGAGAGATAGGTTAAGAAACACGCTCAAGAGAGAAGACGGGGCTTCTCCAGAGCAGAGACCCCAATGTACAGATCTCAAGAGGGGAGATGAGAGCAGCATGTGTGTTAGCAAGGTGCAGCCTTGGCATCATGGGCGGGGCACGGGGGACAGAGTGTGCAAGCTCTTCCCCCTGCCCAAGCTTGTCTCAGTAAGTTTTCCCAAACTGTTAGGTTGGTTTCCAGGGGCACAAGCTTAGAGCAGTTGCTGGTCTTCTTTTGCTATTCTTCATGTGGCCTTTGTCCCAGAGGAAAAGCCTCTCCTTCAGGCATTCTCTCCTCTAGGGCCAGAGAAATTCTGCATCTCAATGGTTTCTGGATGCATCCTTTGTGTCCAAGGCCTCCACACCTATGGACTGGTCCAGGATTCCTACACTGTTTTCCCAGCATACATTACCAAGGGACAGGAGCAATAGCATAGCGGGTAGGGCGTCTGCCTTGCATGCGGCCCACCTGGGTTCGATTCCTCCATCCCTCTGGGAGAGCCTGGCAAGGTACCACATGGCAGAGCCTGGCAAGCTCCCCGTGTAACAACAAGCCTCACAATGGAGACATTACTGGTGCCTGCTGGAGCAAATCGATGAACAACGGGGCGACAGTGCTACAGAGCTACATTACCAAGGCTCCTTTATCTTCCTCCTGCCTACAAGTAAGTGCAAAGGACTAATTCTGGCGCTGAGTAGAATTAGAAATCTGAAAGGCCAGTGCATGTACTGAGAGAAAGTACTTTAAGTCCAAAGTCTATTGTTTCAAAATGAAATTAATGGCACTGCCACATCTTGGTCAAATCCAGATAATACTACTTTCGGTGTTCTTCCCTAAGAGATATTTTGTTCCTGTCACTTGAGCCTAATATAGGTTTTTTTTTTTCTTTTTCACTTCCCCACCCCCTCCCTCTTCCCTGCCCTCTTTATCTCTGAGGCCTAGTCCCTTTGGAAATGCATTAGTTACCTAGGAAACCTTAATGTCATTTTTTTTTATGAGTGGAGTTTGGTGCAGCATAAAGTTAATTTATAGGGTGGTTAGGAATTCATGTCATGACTGGTGAAATAGGAGACTTTATTATGATTTCTATATCCACCTGTGTGGTAGGGACGCATATCTTCCCTCTATCATTATGGGTAATTTCTTGGAACATAATTAAGAATATGTATGCTATTTCACAAAATGAGTTGATTCATTGTTGCTCACTGTAATGCGTTATATTGTTCAACGTAAGCCCTAGAACATAATTGGCAATAACAACAAACCAATAATACATCACGCAATCTGTTAAGAGGTGAAGGATATGGTGGAATTTCCTTTTAAATGATGAGGTGGTTTTGCCTTAAAGGCACAGGAGTAAGATGAGATTTTGAAATCCTTCAGCTCTGCCTTTCATGTTCTTTGAGCTCCACATTAGGAAGCTGTATAAATCCTAAAGATGTCTACTACTCCATCTTGCTAATTTCTTTCTGCCTTCCAAAGGGGAAAATATATACCCGTGAAGTTACATTAGAGAAATGTTTAAAGACAGCTTCCAAGTAACAAACAGGGCATTCCAGAGTCACGCTTCTTTCTTTTTCTTTTTGGGTCACACCTGGCAATGCACAGGGGTTACTCCTGGCTCTGCACTCAAGAATTACTCCTGGCAGTGCTCAGGGGACCCTGTGGGATGCTGGGAATCGAACCCGGGTCAACCGTGTGCAAGGCAAACGCCCTACCCACTGTGCTATCGCTCCAGCCCCGAGTCACGCTTCTTTCTAAAGGTTCCCAAAGAGGGTGGGGAGGCAGGGTTTTCAGGGTAAGCACCTTTAGAGTGAAAATTGGTGCCTACAACCGACATTACCTGAGTATTTTTAAATAAATGAATCCACTGGGTAGGGTGGTCTTCGTTCTACTTTTATAGACCTCATATTCTTGAACTCAGGCAAAAGTAAAAGCAGAGAGAAAAAAAAAAGGTCCAATTCAGTGGAAACTTTGAGAAAAGGAAGGGTATAGAAGCTGGGACATGAGTAGGAAGTAGGAACACCTAGGAAGTAGGAGTAGGAAACCCAGGAAAGGAAGTAGGAAGTAGAAAGCCCAGGAATCCCCCTTATATAAAAAAACCTCTTTTTATATGGCGTTTACTAGAGGGATAAATGAGTAGCCTGCTCTGGGCTTACAACATGCAAGATGGCAAGAGAAAGGGGCTGGGGACAAGCCAGATGTTTCAAAGGATAATCTTCTGGATATCCTGGTTGCCTGACCTAGGCCCATTCTCAGAAATTGTCCTCTGGGGTGATCTTCTTTTTTCCCTCCTGTCCTTGTATTGCTGTATCAACACTATAGCACCTATGAGATTGTTTCCATACTCCCAGGCCAGAGATTCTGACAAGGACTTCCGAGAAGAAACCTGTTCAAAGTCACACAGCTACTCAAGTTAAAAAACAGCTTGGAGCCAAGAACTGTAAGATTTTCAAATCTATTCAATGAGTTTCTGATCTGATACTAAGGAGTTTTTTAATTTTCTTTTTGGGTCACACCCAGCGATGCACAGGGATTACTCCTGGCTCATGCACACAGGAATTACTCCTGGTGGTGCTCGGGGGACCATATGAGATGCTGGGAATCGAACCCGGGTTGGCCGAGTGCAAGGCAAACGCCCTACCCGCTCTGCTATCGCTCCAGCCCCTACTAAGGACTTTTTTTTTTTTGAGGGGTAGTGTGAGGATCTTGATTTTTTCTTTTCCTCTTTATTTGGAAGTGGGGGGCTTGCTTTATTATTATTATTATTTTTTCTTTCCCTGAAGCAGGAGGGGATCATGGGAAGTTGCCTCCACTGTGACATTCAGGGCTTGCCTCCACTGTGAAACTCAGGGCGGCAACTCACAGAGGCTTAAAGAATTTGATCCAGAGCACCCTTGTTTGTTGAGAGAACTCTGGGGCTAAGAGCAACACTGGTGCTTTCTCAAGGGCAGACCTGGGCTGGCCCAATCCACTGACAAGTGGTGCACTCTCTGGGAACAACTGTACCCACTTTGGAAAAAAAAATATTAGATCAAAGTTTCAGATAGAACTCCTGGGGGGGGGGGAGGAGGAAATGCTAATTGGCCTGACACTGCGTCCCCTTGACTGCCAGTCCTGCTATAGCTGGCACTCAGGCAGCCTGGTGTGGGCAGCATGGAATCATTCAAGTGCAGGGGGCACACAGCTCCCAGGATTCTTAGATTCCCAGCACCTGTGCAACCACCTTAGCCTTCACTGTAACTGTTTCCAGAAACACACACACTTTCTGCATCCATCACCCATCATCGGGGTGAGTGTGGGGTGGGAACTGCAGGGGAGGGGAGGGCAGAGGCAATGAGGGGCAGCTTATTCTGCCAATCTTCTCCATAGTGTCCCCCAGGAGCAAGAAGGTGCAACTTGCAAATCGTTTCAGCATCGGCCAGGATGGGGAGTTGAGTGTCACTATCTCTTAGGACCTGGGGGGGGGGGAAGAAAAAAATAAAGGAGAGAAGATTAATATTCCCAGCTAACGAGGCTCTGGTCAGAAACCAAACTTGTCTTTGCCACCTGCCATCCCAGAGAGAAGAATCCTAAGAATCCGCCGGGCCCTGGGGTCTCGTTTCCTGGGTCCTTCATCACCATCCTCTCCAGTGATGGCGCAAATTCCCACCCCACGCCCCCACCCCCCTGCAGACCCCGAGATCCACATGGTTTTTTTGCTAAGGTGGGGGAGCCTTCTTCCTTCCGACATTTCCCTTTCGCTCCTGTTCGGTATTTCAACCACAGAGTGGTGCTATTGCAAAAGATAAGGTGGGCAGAAGGCAGAGCTCGAGAAACGGGCTTTTCAGGGAGAGCGTTTCAGAGGGGGCTTTCGTACTCTCCTGCGGATTCCAGTTCTCGCTGCTTAGGAGTCAGGGCCCCGACACGCAGAGGCAGCAGGGAGAGAAAGAAAAAGTTCAGTAGCCTAAAAATACAATCAACAGATGGACCGCCAAGCCGTGATCACGGAATCCACGAAGAGGTGAGATGACTGGCTAATCACAACAGACCTCACTGGGGGAAGAACTTCCGTGCAGCCCCCCGCCCCTGCCCCCCCCCCCACCCCCAACACCATCCAGGGCATGGATTCTTAGCAGACTTCTCTGTTTGGCTGGCTTTCGGGGCAGACCACTCCGTTTTCTCTCTATTGCTGGGGGACTGAGAGAGAAGGGTGTAGGCTAGAAGTCCCACCAAGTTCCACTGTCCCAGAGTGATTCTGCGTTCCATAAAACATTCCCTTTAGTCTAGCTTATAAAAATACACCGTTCTATTCTTGGTTTATTTCCTGCCTGGCCACCTTCTACTCCAACGGTCAGAAAGTAAAGGGAAGAGCAGGGATGGGTGTCTCTGGGTTCTTTGCAGAAGAGAGAACATTGTGGGGTTGTTGTGGTTTTTTTTTTTTTTGAACTCTTAAAGCCGCAGGACAATGGTGCCGGAAGCTGCAGGTTGCAGAGAAAGTGGCTACCATAAAGGAAAAAGGTCCAGTGGCTCTCCAGTTGGGAAAAAAGGAGAAGAGGGCAAATGTCACCCTCAGCTCCTAGCCACCTCACCCTGCCTTGGGTTTTCCCTCAGCCCCTCCCTTCCTCCCCCTCCCAAAGGCACCGAACATATTTGGCAAGATTAAGGTGCTACCGCTCGAATTACAAGATTTGCTGATTGCACGCAAGGACTAACCCACCAGCTCAGGACAACCCCCCCGCCCCCCCAGTTAGGAAACCCTGCAAAAACTCACCCTGCTGGGTTCTGCCAGGTCCTGGGCAAAGTCCCCAGGGTCAGTCAAGAGTCAAGAGGCATTGGCAGAGCTGCCCCACCCGGTTTGAAGCCTCCCCCCTGCCCCCCCCCCCCCCCCCCCCCCGTCACTCCCCTTCCTTCTTCTTTTATTGTTTTTCCTTCGGATTTTGCAGATTTCACTTTGCCCCCTTCCTTCCTTCGTCTCTTCCCTCCCAGATTGCCAGGGACCGACTTGCTGCAGGCAGGCCGGCGGCCTCGCACATGTTTTTAACCTCTGCCTCGCTGCAGCCGAGCGAGCCCACCGCGCCTTTGAAACCTGCCACCCTCGGGCTCCTGGGAGGACCCCGAAGCTCCAGGAAAGCGCCCTCGGAGAGGGGGGGGCCAGTGGAGTCTGAGACGGGGGCCTCATCCCTCCTTGGACGGCGGAGGGAGGCAAGTGGTGGGAGAGGGGGAGGGCGGGGAGGCGGGCCGGCGGGGAGAGAGAGAGAGAGAAAAGCCGAACTCCCAATCCCGAGCACGCCCAATCCAAACCTTCCCGGTGCCCTGTGGCCTGGCCGAGGGGACCGCTAGGCAGCCTGCTGCTCGGGGGCCCGGAGCGGGACCTGGACTCTCGGGAGCGAGCGGAGGCACTGAAGGAGGACCCCCCACCCCCCGCCCCATCTCTCCGGGGAGCGCAGGAGGTGCCGCGCCTGGGCCTCCGTAGGGGCGGTTTATTCGATGTGGCAGCCCACAGCCAGGATAATGATGAGGCAGGTACAATCTCTGTCTGGTACGCAGCCCCCCACCCCTACCCCCACCCCCGCCTCTCACGCCTACCCGCTTTCCCCCACCCCACCCCGTCCCATCCTTTCTCCTGTCCGTCCCGGCAGTGTCACACTTCGTGGGGCGCGCGATGCCCGTTGCTTCTCTCCGACGGGGACCGCGGATTCTCCAGGCAAAGAGTCCGTTGGCGTCTGTCTGTGCGGCCAAGGCCCTCGCCCCGGCAGACCCGGGGCCCCTGAGCCACCTGGAATGTGCAGGGGCTGGGGAGATGGGGGTGGGGGTGGGTGGGGTGGCGACGCAATCAGGGCTCCGCTCCCCCAGCTCCGCGCGAGCTCAAAGGCCCCGGCGGCGGCGGCGGCGGCGGCGCGGAGGGGCGATGGGGTGAGAGGAGGTGGCTGGGACTGCAGGGAAGACAGGGTGGAGGCTGGGGGAGTTGGGGTTCGCCTCGCCACCACCTCCACTCCCCCCACCCCTACCCCCAACTCCGCGCAGCCCCCACTCTGTTCCGCGGCGAGTGGACAAAGGCTAGGTGACCTAAACGCAGTAAAACGTGGAGAGGGAGACGGGGGGAACAAGTGAGGTTCCCCAGGCAGCTGAAAGGATCGCGAAATTAGAGGGGTTTGACCCCAGGCCCTCCTCCCCGCCCCCCACTTCTCCTCCACCCTTTTGGCTCGAATGAACCACCTGGTTGAGAAGGGAGTTGGACGTTCCCGGCCCTGCGAAGAGGTTGGTTTGTCTGGCCGGGTCTGTCTGCTCTGGCGTTCCCGCGCGCTGTCCCGCGTGCAGACTCAGCGCTGGGCAGGGGTGCGGGGTGAGTGGGGAGGGAGGGGGGAGGAGTGGCGGCAAAGCCCGATTCCCAGTTTAGAAGGAGAAGCTTGTGGCTGGGTGAAATGGGAGAGTCGGGGCTGTCTCAACTCCGCTTGCCACGCGCCCAACACACACACACACACACACACACACACACACAGAGCGCCCCCCCCCCCCCCCAGTGGCTTCCCCGACCCTCCTCCACTCTGTACCTCTGCACTCCTCTCCTCCGGCCCGCTTCGCGCCCTGGGTTCTGGTCCCGCAGAGGGAGCGGCGGGCTGGCTCGGGAGCGATTGTCCTCGGGCGTGCTCGGGTTGGGGGGAAAGGAGTGACGGGTGGGCTCGATAGGGGGTGGGGAAAGATCCGGAGCTGGAAGGGTCTAAGGTTTGGAGGAGGAGTTTACACATCAGACCCAATCCCGCCGGAGGAAAGGGGGCAAAGAAAAGTCCTGGAGACGGGTCAGGAGATAATCCAAATCCAAAGAAAAGCCCAGAGCCCTAGTCGTTTTTTTGCGAGAAAAAGGACAAATCATACAGGCGACAGCCAGGAATAGAGAAAACGGAGTGAAAAGTTAAATATTTCGTTGTTGTTCTTATTCCTTCCCCCCCCCCCCCCCATCCTGGCTCGCTCTATAAAGAAAAATCTAAAGGAGGTGGGGGGGGGCGGTGGAGACTGCAGGAGACTACTGATCTGGAACGTTCTCTTGGGTTGGTCTTATTTTATTTTCTGGTTTCCAAATGGGGGCTCGGAGACACGAGTCCGGTCCGTCCCCGCCCGCCGCAGCCCCGGCTCCGGGCGCGACTGGGAGAGGCGCAGGGCTGCGGGGGCGCGGGGCCCGCGCGGGGGCGGACCGCGCGGCGCGCAAGGGGTTAAGGCGCTGAGCGCGGAGCCATCTGGCCGGGTTGGCTGGTTATAACCGCGCAGATTATGTTCACGGGACTCAGAGTTGAAGGCTCCACTCCCAGCCCGGCAGCTCGGCGCACGGGCGCAGCGACTTTCTCCCCCTTTGCCTCTCTCCTTCTCCATTTTAGCCCCCCGGCTGGGTGTCGCGGTGGTGGCGGCGGCGGCGGCTGCGGGGTGGGGTGGGGTGGAGGGGGCCCACTTTGAATGACCGAGCTCGCGTGCACCTTTCTCTTCATGTCGACGTCCCTGGAACCGCTCACACGGATGCCATGGTTACTTCTGCCACGGTAAGGGGGAGGCGAGCACGTTGGGTGGGCAGATTGCAGGGGCGCAGGAGGAGGAGGAGGAGAGGGCAGCGCGGGTGGACTTTGCAGGGACCCGGTGCCCGGAGCGCCCCCAAACTCCGCACCCTGCCCCCACCCGCCTCGCGCCGCGCTCTCTCACTCACTTTCCTTACCTCCCCCCCCCCACACACACACCCAAGGGCTGGTGCTTTCGCTGAAGTTTGCGCCGGGCTCAGGCCAGGCCGGGTGCGCGATCACAACACCCCCCTGCACACGCGCGCGCGCGCACATGCACACACACACACACACTAGCACACACACACTAGCACGCACGCACACACACACACACACAAACACACACTCGCTCACATCCACACGTTCCTCCCCACCTCCTTGCTCTCGTCCCTCAAACTGCCCCAGGATCTGGGAAAGTGATCAGGTCTAAGAGACCTGGGTTGGAAATGGGGGGGGGGGGCGGAGGGTGGGGGGGGGCGGAGGCGAGGGGAAATGGGGACGACGGAAGGGCAGGAGGAAAAGGGATTCTGCAGAGCCGCCACCCTTCCCCCCACGCCACCCCTCCGCAAGCCCGTCCGTCAGTGTTTCTCGTCGGGGAGAAAGCTACCCAGCGCATCCTGTTAACAAAAGCGGCTGCCAGACAGACCTCGGGCCCTGGAGAGGCCGGGGTGCGCCCGGGGCTTCCAGACACGCTCCCTGCGCCCCCCCCGCCCCCGTTCCCCGTTTCCCCACGCCGCCGCGTTCTCCCCGCGCCTCTTTCGGGCCTGTCCCGGGCACGGGGCTGCTGGGGGAAGGGACTCGGAGCCTAGGACCTGGACTGTCGTTTCCCAGTTTGGAAAGTCTCGGTTGGTGGGTGGGTGGGGGGCGCGCTCGAGGGAGGGAGGGACGGTGGGATCTGTCTACTCGCCCCAACCTGCTAGCGTACCTGCTCTGCAATCACCCAGCCACTTGCTGGAAGCTTATTTATTTCATTTTTAATTCCTCGCCCACCGCCCCGCACCCGGTGTGGCTCCTCCAGGCCAGCGCCCACCCCCCCCCCACCGTGGCCGTCCCACCCGAGGTCTCTGAGCAGATGGGGGGGGGGAGCACCGCGCGCTGGGCGCGCAGCCTGAACCCCAACGGAGAAGTAGCGGGCACCCCCGCGCGCGCGCGAGCCGTCCCCGGGGAATTCCTCGCGGGTTCCTTGGAGCCAGCTCTAGGAATTTGAGGCAGAGGTGAGGGGAGGCGGGGGGCACCCCGAGGACTCGTAGGCGTTCGATCAGAGAAAAGTTCCGCGAGGGACTAACGTGCGCCCCTGCCCCGGACTGTCCTCAAAACTCAAGAAACGCGGGAGACGCTTGGGAGTTAAAGGTTCGAGAAAGGAGGGGCCTGAATGGGGGAGGGGCCGCTGCGTGTAGTTTTCGGGTGCGCGGGGCGGAGAGGCTTCCGCTGCTGCTGGGAGTTGGGGCTGCCTGCCTCATCTTCGCTTCAGATGCCCCAACCGAGTTTCCCCCCTGGCGCCGATGGGGGTGGGGGTTGCCGCTGACTCTTCGGATCTGGGCTGGGGTGAGGGGGGCGCGGGGGCTCCAGGTGGAGCAACCCAGGAACCAGACTCCACATCTGGATGTTCCGGCTTCGGGTTGTAGGTTCCAAATCTGCAAGCAGCTTCCGGGACCAGAGCGGTGGACGCCGAGCTAAGAGCTCGAATCCCCACGCGCTGTGGACTTATTAAGATGTGTGCAAGAAGGGGGGGGGGGCGACATCAAAGAAGGGTGTGCGCGCGGGAGTGGGGGGGCATTTCCCCAGAATTAAAATCTGATGTTTGTGGTTCAACCAATGACAGAATGTGCTGGGGGTTGGGGACCACCGGCTTTTAAAATCAAGGGCTACCCTCCCTTAGCCAGCAAAAAAAAAAAAAAAAGCAAAAGAGAAACATGTCAATCCTTTACCCTAAATGTCAAGCTGGGAGAGATCCAGAGAACTTTTGAGTTCCCTTCCTTTTTCATCACACACAGCGATTCTCCAACTCACTCAGTCCCCACCCCCCACCCCCCACCCCCCAATTCCTTTCTGACATGTTGTACAAAGAAAATTGAGAGGTAGAACTCAGAGGATAAAATTCCCTCTGCCAAATGCTGCCTCCGGGGCTCAAACCTGAGTAGAGGGAGAGAAAGCCCGCTCAGATAAACAGGGTGAGAGGGTGAGAGGACCCAAGAAACTCTTTGGGGATTGCCGGGAGAGTGTGGGGACGGATGGCAGCTGGATGTGGAGAACTTGGCTCCTGGGGGGGGGGGGCCCTCTGTGGAGTGAGATCCTGGCCCTTTTCCTTTTGGTCCAGGAAGGATAGGGAGGCTGGGGGAAGGTGCACCCCAGGATGTGTGTGTGTGTGTGTGTGTGTGTGTGTGTGTGTGTGTGTGTGTGTGTGTGTGTGTGGTGGAGAGGTGGATTTCTGCATCTGTGTTTCGTGGGAGCCGAGGTGAAGCTAATGAGAAATCAGCGCCAGCCCGGGATCAGATCAGTGTCGGAGACGGGGAGGCAGGAGGAGAGGGGCTGTGTGTTCAAGACAGATGGCTCCTGCATGCCTGCACAGACACCAGGAGGGGGTGGGGCGTAGGAGGGTGGCGTGGGGGGGAGGAGTAAAAGGTATAGTGGGGAGGGTTGCAGCAGCCTTGGGATTATCAACAGGGTGTGTGGGGTGTGTGTGCGTGTGCACGCGTGTATGTGTGTGTGTGTGTGTGTGTTGGGGGGTATCTGCTGAGCAGAGTGTGAATTTTATGAGTGTGAGCTGGGAAATTTGACTTGGGGTGGCTTTGGGGTCTGCAGGAATTAGAGAAGCATTTGCAGAGAAGGATGCTGCCGGGCTCCTCTTCCCTACCACCCCAGAGAGGAGGGAATTGGAGAAGGTTCCAGAACAAGGGATGAACATTCTAGCGGGAAACGTCCTTGGGTGTTGGCAGTGGCTGGGGATCAGGGGGTACATGCCCAGAGGACTGAGTGGAGGGATAGGGCTCGCATGCTTACAGCACATCTCGTATTCTGTCCTATAAAAAGTTTCCTAGGTAGTGGAGGAATTCGCTGTCACCGATTCATATTGATGATCAGTTCAGATGTCTGGAACGCCCACTGTATGTTCAGACCACGTTTGGGGACCCGGTCATGGTGGCATAGGGCCCTGGAAACATTCCTTCCCTCCCTGCTCAGCTGACACTGCTACAGATTTTGCCAGGAGAGATGACTGGCTCTCCAGGCTGGTGGAGCTTTCTGCAAGAACTATAATTCAGTTTCTAGAGATGTTTATGGCACTTGGGGGCCAAAGGGAAGCCGACTTGAAATATATCTGTGGTTTTGTAGAGAGGGGCATAAAGATAGGGAATGATGCAGAGGATTGTGTGTCGGAGGAAGCCGGAAGTATTACTGTTCACAGAGGGAGTCTGAGTGCGGAGCTGGGGATGTGTGTTGTGTGTGCTATGTATCCACACCCAACTGCAGGTCTACTTGGGGGCTGGGTCTCTGATTGTGTACTGTGCCACCTTACTAGATGAGTGGAGGAGGGTGGAGAACAGCCAGGCAAGATGCTGGTTGGAAGTCTTCATTATTGATGTCTTCTAAGCTCTCAGTATAAAGCATGCTCCGTGGGTACATATGTGTGCATGTGAGTGTGTGGGTGTGCATGCACACACACACACACCCATAAGCTGGAGAAAGTCAGCAGGGAGGGTGGAAGTGAGTGTTTACTGGCTCTCATGAAGGCTGGCTCTTTACTTTTTGTAGGAACTCCGTGTCTTGATGCTCAAATGTGCATCTTAAATAGAAAGATATAGGATGGAGGAGAAAGATGCTATCCCCGGGTTGATATTGTGAGAGAGATTCTGTGAGGTGACCTGACCCAGGAGAGAAGCAGGGTGCTCCTGGAACATCATATACACGGTGGTAGGAAGGTGTATTCATTAGGTTAGAATTGTTTCAGGGCTTTTGTTTAACTGGAGGCATTTTTTAAATGTATGGCATAGTAATTGTTCTAGTGTGAGGGTCTCTGTTATTTTCTGGGCTCTGTCTGTATTTCTGAGTGTGGTGTAGTGGCCTGGAAGAGTTTAATCCTGCCAGGGAATAACTTGATTCTATTTGCCATTTTGGAGCAGCGTGGTGTGGAAAAGTTCTCTAACCTTGCTCATCTTCTGAATCTTTTTCTGTCAAATGGCAGTTCCTGTAAGAACCCCTTAAGGAGGAAAGTTCACTCTGCTTTCCCCAAACACTCGATGTGGTCAGGGGTATGAAATTAAGCTCATAAGTCAACCTCATGGCATTCAGGCATCTGAACCTTTGTAATGAAGGGTGCTAGAAAAATGGTGTAGGGGTGAAGGCACTTACCTTGCATGCAGCTGATCCAGTTTCAATCCCTGTACTTTATGGTCCTTAGAGCACAGAGCTGGGAGTATCCCTGAGCCCCGTGGCATATCCAACCCCTCACAAAATGATGGGACTTATGTCTCTTCCCCTGAATGGTGCCAAGTTGGTAAAAATAATCTTTTTTAGGGGGCCACAGCAATAGTAGAGCTGGTAATGTGCTTACCTTGAATACGGCCAACCTGGGTTTGATCCCCGGCACCACACCTGATCTCCTCAGCCTGCCAGGAGTGATTCCTGAGTGCGAGCCAACACTTAGCCCTGAGCACCACTGCATGTGGCCCAAAACACAAACGATAATGTAGTAATAATTGTCATAACAATACTCATGCCCTTGATACCCACAGTTTGTTTACTTCTCACACAATGAGCAAATAGAACTTTTTGTTATCCAGTTTATTTCCCCCCCAAATGGAACTAGCCAAGTTTGTTCTAGCTGATGGAAATCTGTATCCGTAGGTCTTGTGAGCTGTTCAGAATCAAAGACATCGCAAGCATCAGTGGTATTATTATTTTTTTTGGCTTTTTGGGTCACACCTGGCAATGCACAGGGGTTACTCCTGGCTCTGAACTCAGGAATTACCCCTGGTAGTGCTCAGGGGACCCTGTGGGATGCTGGGAATAGAACCCGGGTCAGCTGCATGCAAGGCAAACGCCCTCCCCGCTGTGCTATCGCTCCAGCCCCCCATCAGTGTTATTCTTGATCAGAGGCAGATATTTGCTTATTCTCTAACTTTAGACTCCAAGGGCCTTTTTCCCGGACATCTCTTCTGTCTCCACCATCTGAAACAAAAGAGGAGCAAAGTCTAGTCACACGAGTTGTCAAACCTAAGTTCTGGGTGCATGTGCCTGAGGAAGAGAAAGGCCTGGCCTTGGCGGTTGGGAAACGCTATACATCCGGTGCAGCAGGTTGCTCTGGCCCTCTCTCCCGAGACCCAAATGGAGACAGAGTGGGACATGGAAACCCACGGAGGCCTCCGACTCCTTCCAGAAGTCAGCACACGCTGACAACTCCTGGCTCCGAGTCAGACTCCCCATCCTTGAGTTCAGTGGCCAGGCCATAAATAGTCAGGAGCTAAGCTATTTCCATGAGGCACTAAACCAATTCTCTTGCTTTTCTTGGCGAGATTGGGCCAATTAAGTTGATTGGAAGAGGTCACTGCTGATGGGTCTCACATTCCCCAGACGGGACAGGCCAGCGGAGTTTAATTACATAACATTTCCCATCTCTGCAGTTTCTCTCCCAGATGGATCGGATGCTCAGACCTCGCCTCTTCCCCTCCATTCAGGATGCTTAATTGAGCAGGCAGCTTCTGCTGCAGGCTTCCCCAGACCCTTTCCCGGAGCCGGTCCAGCACTCCCACCCCCCACTGGAGGGGAGCGTAAATCCACGTGTTGGCTGAAGTCAGAGGGGAGTCAGGCTGACATAGAAGATCTGTAAAACCCACCACCCCATAGCAGGACCTCACCAGCTGCTGTTTTACTCTTTAATGAGGCAGGCAATTTCTGGCTGGTTGGGGATGTTGAACTAATGACCCTGGCGAGGGTATTAGCTTGAGTTTTATGGAAAATGGAGTTGGTTGGAGAAACACCGGCTCATCTCCCGGAGAGGAACTGAAGCCTCCTCCTCCTCCTCTCAAGCTCTTCCCCACCTCCCTGCTCTTACCCCGTGGTGTTACTGATCCGATGAGTCTGTGGATGCACATGGTGCATGGACAAGACTGTGCAGGAGCAAGAAGGCACAAGTGTGTATGTGTGTGTGTGTGTGTGTGTGTGTGTGTGTGTGTGTGTGTGTAATGAGGGAGGGGACCTGAGCCCAGGAGGGAATCTGTATGGCAGGAACTTTTCATACCACTTTGATGATGGATGGCAGGGCATCTGCTTTGGCTTCAGTACTATGGTATCGCTCTTTGCTGGAGAACAAGTTTGTGAATGAACTTTCTTCAGGTCATTTGTATGAGGGTATGGTGAATTTTAAGGAAGTAGGAGGTAAACACCCTTGCCTGGAAAGGTTTCTATTAAGTCAAGACCAAAAAAAGAGTATTTCAGAGGACTTACTTTAGAACCTGTGAAAAGCACATGCAGATGACCCGAGAGCCTTAAAATATACATAATTTTGTTCTTGTTTATGTTCCATAATCAAGCATTCTACTATAAAACCCAACGGACTTTGTGAAAACGGACCGACCTTGGTATGGGCAGAACGTATTGTCATTTAGCACCTTCATCCATGCCAGGGCCCTTCTCTCTATTGTTAATTGGGAAGCACCAGGGACTGACTCTGGCTCTTCGAGTCCTCACAGTACAAACTTTTGAGTGTAACTTTACTATGGTTTAGCAGGAGTGAAATTTGGTATGGTCTGTTGTAATTGCTCACTTTTCAGTAGCACCTCCAGTGAATGTACTTGTGGAGCTACCAGTTTTTTAAATGGAGTTGTGCAGGAATGAACTTTTGAAACAGTTGAGGTTCTTGCTCGTTTAAAGTCAGAGCTGTAAGAGTAAACAATCTTTCCGATGTCCAAAGCTTCCAAGCCAAGGTTATCTCAAGCAGCACAGAACCTTCTCACATGGAAGTGGGAAACGAAGTTTAAGACTGAGCTCTGTCACTAATTACCTGTTTTTGTGTGATTTTGGATATTCTCTTGACCTTCATTTATGCATATGTAAATTAAGGGTTTGATTAGAAGATCTCTGAGTCTCATTCCTACAGACCATCTAGGTTTTTACATTAGCCCTATCCTCTCCTCAGTCAACGTTCTTATGCCTCATTTGAAGTTCATCTTGGCACACCCTAAATGAGCTCCCTTTTTTTATCTTTGGGGAATGTCTGAGTCAAAGGCAGAGAGGCATGCAAAGAATTTGCCATAGTGTAGTGTTTTGTTTGGGCCATGAATGCTCTGGTAGTTGGCTTAGCTGACACGGGTGTGTGCAGAACTGAAAGGGGTTGGGTTTGGCTTTCTGGTCTACCCGATCCTACTCACACAGCTTCCACGTGAGTCCTTTCAGTGTCAGTGTTTCTGATTAAGATAAGTACCCATCTTTAAAATGATGGATGATGATGATGATAGTTAATATTTGAGTACTTGCTGGGTGTCAGGCCTTATTACAAATACCACATGGCATTATCTCAATGCCCAAAACAATCTCATTTGCAGATGGGGAGAGCGAGGTTACTTGAGGTTAAGGACTACACTCACAGCCACACAACTGAATGTTTGTGTGCTTGTCTTTCCATTCTGAGGCCCGTGGCCATTTCCATTTCTCCAGCTGCCAGTCATATTCTTTCTTCTGCCTTCTGTGATGTCATCCAGATGAGGAATCATTGGACAGCCTTCTACCACCCCACTGCCTGCTCCCTGCTCTGCTGGAAAGTTCCTTTTCATGTGCAAGACAAATGTTGAGGCTTCCTAACCACCTGCTGGCAAGCATGTGTCAGATCTGTCTTAGCTCCCTTCGGCCAGCCCTCCCCCTTCGCTTCCCGTTCTGTTGACAAGGGAAATCGGCCCTTCCAGAATGGGGGTATTGATTTAAGCCACAATTGCCTCCTTGTAAACTCTATACGATTGGAACTGGACATCTGGTTTTGATCCACACACCCAGAAGAGGTGGTCGGTCCCCGCATTCTTGAGTCCTGCCATAAGGATTGCACAGAATCAAAGTGAAAGAGAATCTGAAGTGAGAACACAAATGTGGACTGTGCCTTTCCTTGATAGTCCAGGGAGTTCTCCCATCCTAGACAGGGGCCAAAGTGATGGTGGATTTCTTGCTGAAAGGTTGGAGGCTGGGTTCCCTAGGCCCTGGTTAATCAAGGCAGAGTGGTTAGAAAATCCTCTAGTGCCAGCCCTAGTCTGTTGCAGTGTCAGGAATAGGGTAACCAGGGCCAGAGAGATAGTAAAGGAGGTAAGGCACTTGCCTTGCATGCACCTGTGTTGGTCATGACCCTGGTTTGAATCTCAGGCACTGCATATGTCCCCTTAGTGTCACCAGGACTCACCCCTGAGCGCAGGGCCTGAAAAAGCCCCTGAGCACTTCTGGGTATGCCAAAAACAACAAAGGTTATAAACCAGAAGTAGAAATGCCAGAGGGTTCCTTAAGCATAGCACTAGAGGCTCTTGTTTTTATTTCTCCCTGCACATATCTCTCCCCACCCCTCAATGCCACATACATATCTCTGAGACAA
This sequence comes from Sorex araneus, assembly GCF_027595985.1. NCBI lineage: Eukaryota > Metazoa > Chordata > Mammalia > Eulipotyphla > Soricidae > Sorex > Sorex araneus. The sequence goes on from NC_073307.1 coordinate 87,148,818, forward strand.
TGCATGAGAACGATTTTGTTCTGTTACTCAAAGGGTTGTGAAATGTGACACGTGGATGCAGGATACTAATTCATGCCTATGTGCTTCTAGATGGTCAGAATATATATTGGCTTTGTTTGAAATAACTGCTCACCGTCTATTTTTCTTCTTTAAAAGAGATGATGGTGCTGTTATTTTTGTTTTTTTTTTCTTTGCTCTTAACGGATAGCTCATTCCTTGCACTTGACAGTCCTGCTCCCTCTGTTTCTAGGTCTAAGCCCCCAATATTTAAAAATATCCTCCCTGACTGGCTCCAAATTATCCCAGAGGGAATACGTTTCACGTTCTCAGTCTGGGATTATTTTCATCCTGTGTCTAGCTGACCTGCTCTCGAGTCCGTAGGGCATAGCTCCTGGTTCCATTGCGTTCAAGAGGAAATGCAGATCTGAAAGGCACCCAATTGCTAGTCAGTGCGTCTTATGATTGGGAAGGAACCATCTCTCCTGACCCCGCAGCTCTCTATTTCAAACAGCCCGTTAAGCCCTTCTCACAGAGGGCTCAACCTCGCAATATGACTTTGAACAAATCACTTACCCTCCCTGGATTTCAGTTTCCTCATCCAGAAAAGGACTTGAGCCTCACCACCAGGCTAAAGGGGGCCATACCAGTTAGTTAGGACAGTTCATATTTTTCTCCATATTTCTGTGATTCCCTAAGTCTCACTCTGAGCCCTGTCTGGGATTTCCAGGGGTCCCTGCTATTGACCGTGACTTCCATACAGAAACGAGAGGGGGGTGGAGGAGGCAATTAGGCTTGTGATGCCTGACAAAGTATGGGACATATGAGTGAGTAACTGTTTATAAAGTGCCAAAGAAATCAGCTTGCCAGATTTGTGATGGAGTAAGGATTAGAAGTAGGAAGCAGAGTAGGGTGGGGGTGAGAGGTTTGTGTGGGTTAAGATAGTCTGCGGGTAGCTGAATTCAATCAGCAAGCAAAGAAAAACCGTGTGACCACAGATCAGGCTCCATCTCTAACTTTACCAGAAACTACCTGTGTGATTTGGGGGACTGGTCATACCGTATTCGATCTCATTCTTCTCGTCTCTTCAGTAAGTGATTTGAGGGCTATGGGATTAGATTATTCCTAAAGTGATTTTTGCTCATCATATTTGGAAGAAAATCTGGGTGAGTCCATCAAACAGGATTAAATATACAGGAAAATGTCTTCTTATTGTAAAAGCAATATGAGAGGCAGAAATGGACTTCTGTTCTTGAACTTGAATTAGCTTTGAGGAATATGTTCTGTGAATATGTTGGGTTTAGAACTTCCCCATCCCACCTTCACTATAAATGCCAAAACCTTTCTTCACATGTTTCCTTAACCTTTTCTGGATTGCTCCCTGTATTCCCCACATGCCATCCCTCCACAGAAGTCTGGGGCTCTCCCCTGTCTTTCTGGGCGAAACCACTTATCAACCTAAATGTTCTTTGTATTCTCACTAGAGTAGGAGCTCTGGGAAGAGAGGCTCTGGTCTTTCCATCTTTGTTTCTCCTCACACCTTGAACAATGTCTGCCACGCAAATGTGGTGGGTGAATGAATGAAGGGTGAGGCTTCCGTGGGAGCCACTTTTTCCAGCTTTCAGAACTGTGGTAGATCTCACCAAGGGACCAACTCTCTCCTGTTGACTTGTTCCAAGACGGGAGCAAGGTCTTGATGCTCCAGGCTCATTCTTCTACACATCTCAGGCTCTCAGCCGTTGCAATGGGCTGTTACTGCCCATGGATGAGAGCCATGCAACTCTAGATGCTCGGAAAGCTCATGTTTAAAGATTATTCACTCAGAGCAACCTGTGGGTGACTGTCAGAGATCAGGCCTTGCACTTGACGTTGGTGAAAGTGCAGAGATAGTGCCGTGGGGGTCTGACATGGATCATCTGAGCCTATGGTAAAAGCAGCCAATGGGTGGTATCTTTGTGTTTCAGGGGGACACAGGGACAGCATGAAGTGCTGCGTTTTTGTGAGAGTGTGTTTGTGTCTGTCAACAATGATGGTCATTCCACTGCGTCAAAAGCAGATGGACGTGTCCATGAACTGTCTTTTCTTCTACGGAACAATGACCATCTTCTGGTCTTGGATTTCCTGATCCCAAACACGTGGCTGCCCAAGTCCACTGTGATGGATCCCCTTAGCTTTTCTAGGGGCGCCCCTGGGGATGGGCCGTCAGTGCTGTGCAGGTGTTGGGGCATGAAGAAGGAGGCACGTATGTTCAGGGGGGTATTTTTCAGAAGTCCTTCTGCTCCCGGTGGCACGCGCAGAGAGGCCAAGAGAGGAGTGGCAGACACTCATGCTGCTCCTCCCTGCACCGAGGATTGTCCTGTGACCGTTTCTGACACAGGGACAGACTGCCATCTACTGTCCACTTCTGTTCTCTGAGTCCCTCCTGCGCAGAGTACCTCAGCGGGGGCTTTCCCTGCCTCCCACATCCGGTTTTTAATTGATCCAGATACTAGGAGCAGGAGAATTAGAACATCAGGTCCTTATTTAGTCATTTCTTTGGAATTTCTTTGGAGGACGGGGGTGGGGGGCCTTCAAAAACACAGCACATCTGTGAGATGTTTTTCTTAGCCTGTTAACGCAAGTGTTATTCTAAGACAACCTGCTCCACATTGGCCTGAAGGTTATTCTACCCTCCTCACCAGGTAGGGTGGGAATCCCAATCTTGTAAAGCCTTGCAGTGTGGTTTGTGTGCTAGAGTTGCAAAGAGCTAAGCCGTAGGAAGAGGAATATCAGTATGGGAAGTTGCCGATGAATGTCTGGAACCCAAAGGCTTTGGAAGTTGGGAGGCTGGAGGAGTCCTCATAGGCTGGGCTAATTCAGAAACATCAACTCTAAGTAGCGTGACCTCAGGCTATTTCTAGCCACGCCGGGGTTTAGTGGGCACCTCACTGGACAGCTGGACAATGCTATGGTTGGGGACCCGAAATCTAGAATGGCCCCATCAACTGCTACCCTATGACTCAGACTGTAGTCAGTCCAAAGACCCTCCTGTCCCTGACTCTGTCCTAAAACAGGCGGGGAGGTGGCTCCGGAGTCCCAGCATGGCAAGGAGCTCTGTGTCACAAGTTGAAATAGGATAACCAACCCACTTGGATCCTACGCAGGGAAGGTTATCTCAAGGTATGGGCCTGACGTCACCCTAGTCACATGGGGGTACCAGTACCCTACTGTCAAGGAATACTTTTTTTTTTGGCTTTTTGGTCACTGGGTCACACCTGGATATGCACAGGGGTTACTCCTGGCTCTATACTCAGAAATTACTCCTGACGGTGCTCAGGAGACCATATGGAATGCTGGGAATTGAACCCAGGTTGACCACGTGCAAGGCAAATGCCCTCCCCGCTGTGCTATTGCTCCAGCCCCAGGAACACCTTCTTAAATGCTGTCCAGATACACGTGTGGGGGTTGGGGAACTCACAAATCAGTTGCTACTGGTCTCCCTATGGCACAGGGATCTAATCCCGCTAGAAATTTATTGTCAGAGGGTTTGGATCACAGGAGCTTGCCCCCCAAACTTCCTTTTATACTTGCAATGGTCGCAGCTCAAGTCTAAGAATTCTTCAGGATTAAGATTCTTTCTGCCATTGCTCTTATGGAGGCTTGGTTTGGTTTTTGAAGTGTATGAGACACTGCATGTCTGGAATGAAAAATGGGGAGAAGAGTGGTTTTCATAACACACTCCAACTTTCTCTTTTTTTCTCTCTCTCTTAGCATTTACATTACCACCAAGGGAATATCTAATGTGAGCCTATTTCACAGCCTGATTTTTGGGTATGTGTATGTGCATGAGGGAGAGAGAGAGAGAGAGAGAGAGAGAGAGAGAGAGAGAGAGAGAGAGAGAGAGAGAGAGAGAGAGAGAGAAGAAGGAGGGGCAGGGAGAGAGAGTGAGAGAGAGAAATAGAGAGAATCTTAGACTGTGGTTATATTAGCAAGTTTAAGAAATCAAGTTGTGGGCTGGAGTGATAGCACAGCAGGTAGGGCCTTTGCCTTGCACGCGGCCGACCTTGGTTTGATTCCTCTTTCCCTCTTGGATAGCCCGGCAAGCTACTGAGAGTATCCCGCCCTCAAGGCAGAGCCTGGCAAGCTACCCATGGTGTATTTAATATGCCAAAAACAGTAACAACAAGTCTCACAATAGAGACATTACTGGTGCCCGCTTGAGTAAGTTGATGAACAACGGGACGACAAGTGCTACAAGTGCAAGTTCAAGGAAATCAAGTTGAAGTTGGGTTGGGTTGGGTTGGGTTACAAGAGACCTCAGCTTGTTACTCTAAGCCTCTAATATTTCCTTTTACATTAGGCTCTTAGTTGAATTGGAGCTGTATCTTCTCCCTTCCCCGATCCCATGTTTACATCTTCTTTGGAGGCAACTGTCTATGGTTACCCACTATCTATGCATAGTAAGGTTCTCAAATTTTTAGGGGCTTTTTTCACAGTCAGTAGAGAAAGGAGCCATTAATGACAAAAAAAGTTGAAGAGGGATGTTTGGTGTTTATTGTGAGTTTTCTTGTGGCAATATTACGACTGTGGTATTGTCCAAAGAGAGAGAAAGTAGAGGCTGGGATAGAAATTCACCCTAGACCAACCAGAGTGGAGGGAGATAATGCATTTTTAGCAATAGCTGCAGAGTCAATCAACTTTCAGAAAATATCTGTATAATTTTCTGATGTGATTTGCAGTCATGGGCAAAAGTTGGGGGAGGTAAGAAAGAAGAGAGTTCCAGGTATGGAAATAGGATGAAGAGAGTCTTCAAGCTGAGAAAAAAATAGTAATGGGTTAAGAGAATTGAGAGACATCTAGGTAGGATGGTTTCAGAGAGCAGTGTGGGAGAATGTGTCTGGGGAGATGAAGAGTAGAATGGAACCAGCAGTGGCCAGGTGGGGCCAGGCCAGACCAGGGCGGAGCCTGAGGCTGGTCATACAGGACCACTTTGGCCAAATTATAGATGAGAACACTCGCTGAATGGTCTTTCCAGGAAAGAATGACTTCCAGTTACACTGATGGAAGAGTGAATACATTTGCAAACAAATGACTGAGTCAGGGTTGGGGAGTAGGGAGGGAGTCAAACCAGATCTGATCTCTGGATTCTGACCAGTATTGAGTCCCGTGGATAATCCCAGCCTGGCAGATGGCTGCAGTATATTGATTAGAGTGGATCTGGCCAGGGGGATCCAGGACTAGAATTATAACTGATAATGGCATGACCCGTCTTTCTCCTAAAGACACTTGCTTTCCATGGACTACCCCTGGAATGTGGACAGAGGCTGAGGTTTCTGAAGCATCTGATAGGTCCCAGATTCCTGTACATCACCGCCAACAGATGATTTGTGTGTGTGTGTGTGTGTGTGTGTGTGTGTGTGTGTGTGTGTGTTTCAGAGTCTCCTGACAGGGATCAAATTCTCCAGAACTTCTTTTGCCTCTCATGAATCAATGGAGTTAGCTGGAGGACTATATTGTTTAACAAAAAGAAGGAGAGCATGTGTCATATTTGATAGTGTCCCAGATTGTTAGCATGTGGTCCTGCCACTTGGGACGGAGTTGCCACTTGGGAGAAGCCCAAGGGAGTCCAAAAGAAGTTTTCGTCATGTCTTCAGGGTCTTCGCTCAACCAACTCTGCCGTGTTGTCGCTATTTTTATCTCAGCTGGTACTTTAGATCTTTTCACTTGGACCAACTTCAGTTCAAGTCTTGGACTGGGGCAGAAACATCTATAACTTACAATTATAGATGATTGAGAACCATCCATCCACTAGCAGAATTAACCCACTGGGTCCCATCCCTACTCCTCTGGCACTTTGAAGGACACCATCTGCCCCCATCCTCCCTTTTAGCTCAAAGAAACCTCTGTTATTATTACTGTTTTTATTGGTTTGGGGGTTAACACCCAGCAGTGTTCAAGGGCTTACTCCTGACTCTACACTCAGATTTATTCTTGGCAGGATTTGGGGTGCATTTAGGGTGTGGAAGATCCAATCTGGGTTGGCCACATGCAAGGCAAGAGCCCTACCCATTGTGCTTTTGTCCCTCCTCTTTTATTTAAGGATGCTCAGCTAATTTAGACTGAGCTCTACTATTTCTTCTCCACTCGACATTTGCCCTAATGAGACACTAGAAACCAGGGCGAGAGATCCAAGATGCTCAGCAGATTCTGAAGTGAACCATTAACCTGCATCTAGTGGAGGGGGTGTTGAGGATGATTGGAAGGAGCAAGGGAGAAAAGGGAGTATAAACCCGTGTTTGGGGGACATTAGACATCAGGGGACATTAGATCTGTGCACATACTCTGATACATGTCATGCATTGCTTCTTTCAGCAACCCTCAGAGGCAGGCGTTATACCAGGCTGGATTACAGTTTTCGTAAGACTTTCAGAAGGTGACTGGTGTGTATTCTCGGAACAATCCAGTTGCATACAGCAGTGCTCCACTTGGTGTGAAGCCGGCTCAGGTTTGTTGAAATCTGGCGCTGATGAGATTAGGGCTCCCGCTCATCCTCCTGGTTTCTGTGGAATCCAGCCCAGCATGTGTCTTGGGAGGGTGTGTGTCAAAGGCCCTGCCTGGGCCATACTTTCATGGACTGGCTTCCATATGGCGGAAGTGGTGTTCCATTTTCCTTTTAGGAGGTCTGAGGTTTGCAGGAAAGCTGAGTTGTGGAGGGCCAGAGAAAGAAGCTAAACATCAAGATCTGGGGCTGGAGTGATAGCACAGCGGGGAGGGCGTTTGTCTTGCATGTGGCCGACCCTGGTACTACTCCCAGCATCCCACGGCCAGGAGTAATTCCTGAGTGTATAAGCCAGGAATAACCCCTGTGCATCACTGGGTCTGACCCAAAAAGCAAATAAATAAATAAATAAATAAATAAATAAATAAATAAAATCAAGATCTGACAAAAAGGACTGAGGTCTGAAAAAATCACATCTCCAACCGTACATTTCTGAATTGTAAATCATACAGTATGGAATCATAGCAACGCTTGAGTTTTTCCTCTACGAAAAGATCCTACTCTTGTGTATTATACGGCCAGTATGTGGGGACTAGAAGTCTAGTACCCATGGCTATGTGTGCACTTCTGATGTATTTGGGAGTTGGGACTCCGCAGTGCCGAGTGGCCTGAGTGTAGTGTAGGGAATCTAAGGTGAGCCAATACTGAACAGGTAAGAGGTTGAGGAAGGGTATGTGGGCAGTGAGGTGGGGACAGGTCTGGTTCTGCATGGGGAACTGTGTCCCAGACAGGCAGTTTCTGCAAAAAGTAGAGGAACCAGGGCTGGAGCAACAGTGCAGCGAGCGGGTAGGGTGTTTGCCTTGCACCCAGGTTCGATTCCCAGCATCCCATAGGGTCCCCCAAGCACCGCCAGGAGTGATTCCTGAGTGAAGGGCCAGGAGGAAACCCTGAGCATCATCAGGTGTGACCCAAAAAGCTAAAAAAAAAAAGAGAAAAAGAGCAGAGGAACCATAACACTCCCAAGCTTGCTCTCCATGTCGAATGGAGCTGAAGTCCATTCTGGGAGATGAATAGCTACTTCTATACCACCTGCAGCCTCAGCTCACACAATCATTCATTTCAGCAATTTCCTGTTTTTTGTTTTTCAGTCAAGGAACAATGTCTCAGGGAGGAGAAAGCTGAGCAGAAGCACTGATTTCTGGGCATGAGGTGACATTTTGTTTTCCAAAGTCTAGAGCATCAGGGACCATAAACCGAGTAGAAAGTTGAGGAACATTAGATCCTCTGCTTAGAAGAGGAGTTCAGAGTGATCTGCAGTAATTTTCAAATGGGATGATACACAAGAGTTTAAATAGAAAATGGTTCTTGGACAGAGAATAAACACCTCATTACATGGAGTAGAAGAGATAGCACAGCAGGTAGGGTACTTGCCTTGCACACAGCAAGCTCAGGTTTGATCCCCATTACTCCATATGGTCTCCTGAGCATCATCAGGAGTAATCCTTGAACAGAGCTAGGAGTAATCCCTGAGTACCACGAGGTGGGTCTCAGATAATATTAATAATAAAAATTTTAATTAAACCTTATTGCAGAGAATTTTGCTATGATGTAATATCCATGCAAAAGCACAGGTTCCAGGGGGCTGGAGGAATAGCACAGCGGGTAGGGCGTTTGCCTTGCACGCGGCCGACCCAGGTTCGAATCCCAGCGTCCCATATGGTCCCCTGAGCATCACCAGAGGTAATTCCTGAGTGCAGAGCCAGGAGTAACCCCTGTGTATTGCCGGGTGTGACAAAAAAAAAAAAGAAAAAGCACAGGTTCCATTTGTACTTTGTCAGTCACTAATCATTGTAAACTCTTAGAACCTTTTTCTCCCATTTCTATACATTAGGATGGTAAACCCTACCTATAGTACTTAGTACTGTCGTCCCATTGTTCATTGATTTGAGAGGGCACCAGTAACGTCTCCATTGTGAGACTTGTTGTGACTGTTTTTTGCCTATTGAATATGCCACGGGGAGCTTGCCAGGCTCTGCTGCTCGGGCAGGATACTCTCAGTAGCTTGCCGGGCTCTCAAGAGGGACACAGGAATTGAACCCAGGTTGGCCGTGTGCAAGACAAATGTCCTACCCACTATGCTATTGCTTCAGTCCATACCCTACCTACTTAACATAATAACCTGTTTGTGCTCAGCGTTTTGAAAACTGCACAGTACTTTATAAAAACCTGTAATGGTTGAACTGGTAGAGTCATAGATTACTGACACACTGCTCTGTTTGGAAGTAGCTCTCCTCTAAGTCAGACAGGGAATATATTTCTCAAGGAGACCCTGCAGGTACCAGGGAGATGGCTCAAAGGACTATTGTCATGTACCTGGCATGCAGAGGCCCCAGATTCGATCCCCAGAGCCACATGGTTCCCCTGAGACCCTCCAGCACCTGGGTAAGGGGTCATGAATAGGCTCTATAGATGAATTACTTCACCTTTCCTGATGATGTCAGTTGGGGTTCAGGTTCAGGGGAGACTGCTGTTCGTGAAGGACTACCCCTGGGCAGAATTTCCAGAGCGGATATGCATGGGGCAGAAAACGTCTAGGCCAGGGAAGTCCGTTTTTTCAGATGAATTGTCAACCCCGTCCATGGGGTTGGTCACCTAAGGTGTCTCCAACAGCTCTTGTTAAATTTCCACTCAAGTACATCTGTTCTTCCCTGCTGGTGCCATGGTGGGTCTGGTTCATAGAGGATAGCTACAATTGAGATGAGCCCCACCCCCCCTTTTGTGGTTTATTTTCTCACCATCGTGAAAAATCTGAAATGACCCTACTCTGATTTTGTCACTGTAGCGCCTTTAGTCTTCAGGATTAATAAGTACCCACAGTCTTACTCTGATAACATGTTTAATCACTTCCTTGAGTTTAAGTTTTGCTGGTAATAGGGGTTCTTCCAAAGAGCTGGCTCAGATGCTCAGAGGGGTGGTTGGTTACTCTACTGCCAGCGGCTTCGGTGGTCAATTCTCCCACAAAGCTTTCCTGTGGCTTCCATACTTAATGTCAGCTTCTTAAAGTGTCCAGGGGTCCGTGGCTTCTTGAAATGTGTGCCTTTTGGGAGGGCAGCAATTTCTTAGCATTTCTGCACCATGGAAGGTTTCCTTCTTGTTTTCGGGCCTAGGAAGTTTATACATTTATTTATTTATTTATTTTGCTTTTTGGGTCACACCTGGTGATGCACAGAAGTTACCCCTGGCTCATGCACTCAGGAATTACTCCTTAGTGAATCTGGGTGGGCCGCATGCAAGGCAAACGCCCTACCCGCTGTGCTATCGCTCCAGCCCCTACACCCTATACGTTTCTTTTTCTGTTTTTTTGTTTGTTTGTTTTTGGTTTTTTGCTTTTTAGGTCACACCTGGCGATGCACAGGGGTTGTTCCTGGCTCTGCACTCAGAAATCACTCCTGGTGGTGCTCAGGGGATTATATGGGATGCTGGGAATCAAACCCGGGTCAACCGTGAGCAAAGCAAATGCCCTACCCGCTGTGCTATTGCTCCAGCCCCCCTATACGTTTATTTTTAATGTGCTTTCTATTAATACCTATGGGTTGGATACAGGAGGAAGAGAATAGTACACTCTGCCGTCTTGAAACAGGAATCCATTAGAAGTTCTAAGGATGCTTCAGTCAAGTGAGAGCTTGAAGTAGACAGTGACATGGAGTGACTGGTTAAAGACTTAAATCACTCAGGCCAGAGCCTACTCCTTAGTAGAAATTTTCCAAACCGTTTTTGATAGCTGTACGTTATTGTAATTTATAATAGGGCATCATCCTGTCTTAAAAACCCACCTCCAACTCTTCTCACCATCCCAATATGGTGAAATCTAGACATCACTTCTAAGTTCCTTCAACGTTAAAGGATGCGTTCCTTCAATGTCAAAGGATGCCTTTCCACGGTTGGGAAAATAAAACATGGCACCCATGACTGGGAGCGCTAAATCACAGTTGCTCCGGCTACAATAATTACTGGGATATGGTTACATTTCAGAACATCTGACTTGTTGCTATTCTGGCAATATTGTGATTATTATTAATGCACCCAGAGGGGGGCATATACAATGTCATCTGGAGGAATCCAAAGGCCAGGAAAGCCAGCCAAGCATCCCGAGAAACCAGCAAGGAGCCTGGATTCCGTTCTCTGTGGATTCACCTGGCTCAGCTCTTGCTGCATCTGTAAGCCACCCCCTCTCATGCTGAGTCTACCAGCTAACCGTCCTAGGGCCCCCACTCCGAGCTCCAAAGAGATTGGAATTGGCTCCACCTGAGGTCCCTGCTAGTTCATTAGCTGTGAACCGGGGAGCAGGGTCAGGCCGTGCAACACAAATAACTTCAGAGGCCCAGCCTTTCAACAGAAGCACAGCTGTTGTCGGAGCCCAAGCCTGTGGCCTGAGCTTTAACCCCCAAAGAATCCATTAAACCACCGGTAAATCACTGCAGAGCTGAGAGCAGCGATGGGCTTGCAGGGATCCTCAGGTGCGTTGGGATCGGGCAGTGGAAGTGCTGGACCCTTCTGAGCTGTGCATGGAGCCTCCACGTGTGCAATCCCACGGAGGGCAGGCCTCTGCGGAGGAGCAGGGAGCTGTCAACCCCGTGCCGGTCAATGTGGGTGACAGATGATCAGGCCATATGTAGATGCGTCGAGTTGGGAAATGAGTAGACATGCATGTACTTCCAAACCTCTAGTTCTTTATAGTTATTTGGTTTGGGGGCCACACCCAGCAGTGCTCAGGACTTACTCCTGGCTCTGCCCTCAGGAATCGCTCCTGGTGGGGCTCGGGGGACTACGTGGGGTGCTGGGGGAATTGAACCTAGGTTGACTGTATTCAAGACATAGGCCCTGCCTGATGTACTATCACTCTAACCCTAGTTCTTTTGCTTTTTCCTTCTTTCTTTCTTAATTATTTATTGGTTTATTTGAGTCACACCCGGTGATGCTCAGGGTTCACTCCTGGATCGGCACTCAGGAATTACTCCTGGCGGTGCTCGGGGGACCCTATGGGATGCTGGGAATAGAATCCGGGTGAGCCGCGTGCAAGGCAAATGCCCTCCCCGCTGGGCTATGGCTCCAGCCCCGCCCCCACCAAATGTGTGTCTTTAGCTTCCCCCAGAACCTTTCCTCTTACATTCAGGTGGCCCCAGAATTCTGATCCTCGTCTTCACACATTTCCAGTGGGCATGAGCTTTCCGCCTTTTAGTTCCCTGTACTTTTCCAGCCAAACGCAAGATTAAACCAGAAAGTCTTCCCGTGGCAAAGACTTAGATCTTTAAATCCCAGGAAATTAGAGAACCTACTTCTAATCCAGCAGGAGATTTCTAATGGGCTGGTTTTTAAGGATTTTCCGTCTTTGAGACCTGCTCTATTTGCATGGAGGTTGTGAGCTAAATCGGGCAGTCCACGAGGCTGGGTGCTTTCAGAGTGCAAGTGCAGTTCCTATAACAACGGAGCCAGACAGACCCAGACCTCACCTGTGTCACAGATGAGGACACGGAGACTCAGTAGCCGGGCAGACCTCTGAGCCCGCCGCTCACGGTTGGTGCAGATGCTATTGTCTTTGTTTGCATTTGATTTTTGGCCTGTCTCAAGCAGTGTTCAGGAGGCTCACGGTCTCATCACTGGCTCTTGCCCAACTGCACCAGTAGCTCAGGCATGAATCCAAGGATGCAGAGCTTCTCCGTGCCCATGGGGATTACCTGGGACATCCCGCTGTGTGTCACAGGGCCACGCCAGGTAGGGGATGCTCAGGAGCCTGCAAGGCTGATCCCAGCAACGCTAAGTGGTGCCAACACTTGAGCCCAGGTCGGACACATGTTAGGTGTATCTGACCACTCTACTGTCTCCTGCCCACTCACCCCACCCCGCCCCCGTTGTCTTTCCTATAAGCCCTCTTGAACTGCACAAGCTGTCCAGCTCCTGTCCTAGCTTTTCCTTCTTCCTTGTTTCCTGTACTATCTGTTGTTTTGTTTTGATAGACAGTCAGCAGTTCTCTTGCTTCTGGAGACCCCATCCTGCCTACTTGCTTGAATAAATAAAGCAAGGTAGGCGCCTCTCCCCTCCCAGACTCCTAAAAACTCCAGTTTCCTCCTGTGTGGCTCCTGCCTCCCTCTGCTGGTCCACACTCTGTCAGTTTTGTCTTTCGTGGAGTTTCTAGCAACCCTGCTTTTGTTCTTGCGATCCCCAAAGTGTAGCATCTTTCTGAAAGCCCAAACCTATGTTTGGCCCATTGACTTGCTGTGTTGCCATTGTCTAGGTTTGTGTGTAGGACTGCTCTGGGATTCTGTGCATTTTCATGAATCGAGAGTTCCATCTAATTGGACTTGGTCTCCACCAAGAACAAGAGGTCTTAACATATTACCTGTTAGTTACATGGAACTGAACCCCAGCCAACCTCCAACACTGCAAAACTCTTTTCAGAACGGATGCATCTATGTTGAATGTATCTTTGCGGGAAGGTTTGCAGTTATATTTAAAAAGCCTTTCACCCCCATGGGAAATTTTAGCTAGATAAGCTAATAAAGCAAGCAGATTGATTGCTTGTCCGGGCTATAAAGTCTTGGCTTTCAGTTTCTGATCTCTAAGAATTTCCTTTGGTGTTAATGTTGACGGTAGGGAGAACTCTGCTTCTCAGATCATTCTTGGCCCAAGATCCAGAAAGGTTCTTCTTTCTAGAAATATCTGGAAAGGGAGTTCCTGCTATATGTTAAGCACTGTTTTTGAGGCTCTAAGTATCACAGTGCAAACTCCCTTCTCTCATGGAGCTTACATTTTGGTGGTGACAGTCCCTCAAGAGAGAAACCAACCAGTATATTAAGAGATGAAATTTCCCTCCAGCATATCTATGCCATGATTAAAAAAAAGTGACATGACAGACAGGGACTAGATTGTGTGTGTGTGTGTGTGTGTGTGTGTGTGTGTCTGTGTGTGTATCTGTGTCTCACAGGTCCTTTATTTCTTTATTTTTATTGTGGGGATCACACCCAGCGGTGCACAGGGGTTACACCTGGCCTTGAACTCAGGAATTACTCCTGACGGTGCTTGGGGGCCAATATAGGATGCTGGGAATCAAACCCCGGTTGGTCGCGTGCAAGGTCAATGCTCTACCTGCTGTGCCATTGCTCCAGCCCTTCACAGATCCTTTAATGGGAGTTTGTGTGTGTGCTGGGTTGTGTTACGTCGAACTGCATACTGGGAAGCCAGATCATCTTTCTGACTCCTCCCTCTGAATATACTGGAAGTCCCCCAGATGGGGTGGGAAGATCCCAAAGAGGCTAGAGCATGGATTAGCACCCCTAGTTAATCTTTGTAGAGAGTCTCTCTACCTGCTTCGTGGGTGATAAACCAGGGAGGCGCCCAAACAAGCCAGGTGCCCGTAGAGTGGACAGCAGTGAGTGGAGGCATCAGGGTGGGCTGGTAATGAGGAAGGTGATGCCAAGCCAGAATCGGGGAGTCCAGGGCTGGAGCCATAGCACAGCGGGGAGGGCGTTTGCCTTGTAGGCAGCTGACCCAGGTTCGATTCCCAGAATTCCATATGGTTCCCTGAGCACCACCAGGAGGAATTCCTGAGTGCAGAGCCAGGAGTAACCCCTGTGCATCGCCAGGTGTGAACCCCTCCCAAAAAAAAGCAGGATAGGAGAGACCTGTTCTGGAAGAAAGCCTGGAGGGAACCTGCTAGTGGGAATGAGAGCAAAAATCAATCTGCAATAGCAGAAGAAGCCATCAAAGGTGTCAGGGGAAGCACCTTGTCATTCTCACTGGGTGGCTAAACCCCATCCAAAAAAGTTTACTTCCCATGTCTGAGGACTGTGCACACCATTACCAGGAGCCAGAGAGGAGGAAAGAGAGAGAATGTTCAGTATGCTTCATTTATCTTATCTGCACCCTGGATTCTGCTCAGTGACCTAATGGGCATAAATTCTAGTTCCAAAAAAAAAAAAAGTTGCTCCTTGAACAACTAGCTACCAATGCCTGATATGGTAAAGTCTTGGGTTCTGTACTGGGGGAAACAAAAATGCATGGTTCCTTACCTCCCGGAACGTATAGTCCATCTAAGGCAATCTGACTTCCCCTGCTAAATAAAACTTGAGCTATCAATAATTAGGGCCATAGGAATGTTTCCCAGAGAAGGCTGAAGTTGGAGAGACTTGCAGGGGGTGAGTCTGGGTAGAACAGACAGAGGCACAGAGGGGGGAGAAAGCAGAAAGCGAGGAGGTTTTCAGCGTCGTACCTAGATTGGTGGGACAGAGAGGGGGCGGGGGGAGAGGTCTCTGCTTCACAGCACTAAGGGAAACAGCTGCTCTGAATTGTTCCTGGGTTTGAGGGAAAGGGCCTATGGTAGCCCCTCATGGCTTCTCGTCCCCTTCCTGTTTGTAGTTTGCATTATTTCCCTCCTATTTGAACTTTCTGGAAACTGCTCTTGGGGTCTTTCCACCTGTTGCTTGTCGTACTCTGCCTCTTCAGGGGTTCTGCTTTGCAGGTTTGTAGTTTGGAGTGTTTGAGGCTCAGCCTTCCTGCATCTCTCTCTCTCATCTCTCTCTCTCTCTCTCTCTCTCTCTGTGTCTCTCTCTCTCTGACTTTCTGTCTGTCTGACTTTCTGTCTGTCTGTCTCTCTATGTCATTATGTGTCTGTCTCTGTCTCTGTCTGTCTGTCTGTCTGTCTGTCTGTTTTTCTCTCTCTCTCTGCATTTTGCACTCACTGCCATGACCCCAGGCCCAGGCATAGTGGAGAAAGACCCTCCCAACACTTAGCTCTAAAAACACTCTCTGCCAGTGTGTCTTTACAGGGAAGATGAAAAGCACCAACCAGCTCACCAAACTCGCAGGCGTCAAGTACAAACAAATCATTTAGCCCCTCTGAGGTTGGCCCCACACAAGCTACTGGTCTGTGAAACCCCAGGGGAATCTGTCTGATGTCAGCCCAGCGTTTAGTTACTTAAAACATTCTTGCACTGCATGTTGGCGGGCGCAGCCGTGTGGAAGCCCATCTCTGGCGCTCAGTGCTCAAGCCAGTGCTTACTGGCCTCCGGTGATCTCTCTCCTCCCCAGGTGGCTGGGACCCAAGACATGCCTAGCAGGGGAGTCTTTCTTTCTTCCCCGGAATACTTCCTGGGTCAGAGTGACCCCCTCCTATTAAGCAAGTCAACGTCTCCCACCTGGGGCCGAGTCTGGGGGAGGGTCTGTGAGCTGGTCCCACGGGTGGCTTTCATCAATCTCCTGATTTGTAAGGATTTAAAAGAGCAACAACAGATTGATTTTCCTAGACCTCTTGGAAAGTCGTTTGCTCTTAGCTGACCTTGGAGGGACCCCTGGAGGGACAGAGGACAGAGATGTGTGGGGTACACAGGACCAGATGTCAAATAGGAGAAACCAGGAGGCAGAAGGCAGCTTTACTAAATGGTAGTGGGGTGTGATCAGGAATTTCTGGCTTCTTCTAGGGTTGGGAAACCTTGAAGAGAGAACAGCGGGCTCCTCTTTGTGTGCTCAGGAGGTTCAGTGGCCTGTCCCATCTGTTGGTTCCATCACTTTTCCTCCTCACTTTGGGTTGAGTGATTGCAGGGTGTGTTGGGGCCACATACATGGATGCTCTGAACTTACACCTGGCTCCATGCTCAGGGATCAGTCCTGGCGGCTGGGTGGGGTGGGGGGAGAGCTCAAGGGACCATATACAGTGCTGGGCATTGAGCTGGGGTTGACCTGATGCAAAGAAGAACCTAACGCCCTGTACTACCTCTATCGTCTGTTTCTTCTAATTACCCTGTTCCGTCACTCCGAGAGGGAGAGTAGAGGGGTCTCTTTTAACCTCAAAGTAGTACTTATGGTGAGTACTGATTGCCCTGGAGTCAGTGATTTGTATGCTATTTTGTGAATTATTAAAATTTTCAGATCCCTGCTTCCATTTTGCATGGATGGATTTTTCTATATGTCTCCCTCAAATCATCTATGAAAGCATCTCTATTTTTTTCCTAGTGTGTTAATCTGGACTGGAGCGATAGACAGCGGGTAGGGCATTTGACTTGCACACGGCCGACCTGGGTTTGATTCCTCCGTCCCTCTCGGAGAGCCCAGCAAGCTATTGAGAGTATCCCGCCCGCATGGCAGAGCCTGGCAAGCTCCCTGTGACGTATTCGATATGCCCAAACAGGAACAACAAGTCTCACAATGGAGACGTTACTGGTGCCCACTCGAGCAAATCGAACCACGGGGTGAGAGTGCCACAGTGCAGTGCTACAGTGTGCTAATCTGTTTCTCCCAGTCCTAAGTATGCTCCAGAGGAACAACACTTTTGGTCTCTTTGCTTCACTGCTCTATTACTGGATGATTCCAGTCAGTCATTTCTTACTGACACTGTGTTCAGAGACGTATCAAGGTGTCCAAGGCACACAAATCTATATCCTATAGCCTGGGTGCATCATAGGATACACCATCCAGGTTGGTATAATGCACTCCATGATGTTTACATGATGGAAAAAATCTCTCGGTTCTGATTTCTCAGAACATATCCTTATTGTTAAGTGATGGCGAATTATCCAGGCTCATATCCAGGCTATGTGTAGTGACTGCCTCGTGTGTCTAAGGTTAAATGGCTATGAGGTAGGGACAAGAGCTTGGAATCACTCTTTTCTGATTCCCAACCCTCTCCTTCACATTGTTTATTGATCGGTACTTCCCTGTCCCCCCTGTTTCATGTACTTTTCACCCCTCTTACAAGAATTAAATAGCCTGATAATAACTATAGACACCACTAGTGGCCCTCTGACAGCTCTCCTCACCCAGCTGGGGCCCCTGAACATGGTCCTTGGCTGATTTCCTTTGAAATGGACATATTTTAGTTCTTTTTTTTCTTTGCCTTTTGGGTCACACCCGGTGATGCACAGGGGTTACTCCTGGCTCTGCACTCAGGAATTACTCCTGGCGGTGCCCAGGGGACCATATGGGATGCTGGGAATCACACCTGGGTTGGCCACGTGCAAGGCAAAAGCCCTTCCCGCTGTGCTATTCTCCAGCCCCTATTTTAGTTCTTTTATCTAAACAGAAACCAAAAAAAGAAAACCCAGGTCGTCTTAATTTAAGAGTTTCCACTTTTCTACTTTTTCTACATGAAGATTAGGACCCCAGGAGTAGGATGCTACTGGTTGGAGCTATTCAAGGCCCCCTCTTCTTTGCACCTGACTTGTGGAAAAATGGATGAGACAGAGTGAAAGTCTGAGGGGCTCCATCCAGAAGTTGTCCTAACATTCAACATTGTTTTCTGCCTATGAAATCATGCTCGTTTCTAATATATGTTCATCTAGAGAAGCAGGGACGTGTTAGCAGGAATAGGGAGGAAACAATTTCCAGAAATCCCATCAATGATTTATTAGCGAGTAGTCCTTCCATATTTATCTCTGGGGGATAAATTCTGCCAACCCCAGCCGATGATTGAAACCTAAGATAACATACTGTGGTTGTTTCCTCTCTGTGTATACCTACCGCCAGGGTTACTTCATAAGCCCACCAAGTTGTGAAACAATAAGAGACAGACAACAATAGCTGCTGATAAAAGTAGAGCTGTCTACTGCAGTGAAAGTGATGTGGAATTAGATCTCTCTCAAAATATCCTATTGTTTTTTTTTTTTTTGCTTTTTGGGTCACACCTGGCAGTGCACAAGGGTTACTCCTGGCTTTGCACTCAGGAATTACTCCTGGCGGTGCTCAGGGGACCCTATGGGATGCTGGGAATCGAACTCAGTTCGGCCGAGTGCAAGGCAAACGCCCTCCCCGCTGTGCTATTGCTCCAGCCCCAATATCCTATTTATTGTCTTTTCTTTTCATTTTGGCTCAGACCCAGTGGTGCTCAGGGGCTCCTCTCCCCTGTTCTGTGCTCAGAGGATCACAGAGTACCAGGTATCAAACCCAGGTCTATCGGGACCCAGTCCTTCTTGCAAGAAATGTGCGCTGCCCTTTGAACTCTCTCTTTGGGCTCTCAGAACAACTTACTGCAAGTACTATTCACAGACCACACTTGATCTCAGGAAAGACCAAGAAACCAGGGAGGAAAGGGGGATGCCTTGGAACTCCCCTGAAATTTTTTTTCCCTCTGTGTGTGACAGCTTTGTTTCTCTGTGTTTTTGTTTTCTTTTTCTTTCCTTATTTCTTTTTCTGTTTATTTTAATGAAGAGGCCGAACTGGCAAGGCAAGATAGTTTTGACTGAAATTTAATTAGAAAGACGTGAGGCAGAGAAAGAGAGAAGTACGTGTTCGAGAGAACACAGGCTCCTCCAACGTGGAAACAAGCAAGCAGAGAAACATGGAGACGAGCAAGTGAGATATGTGTCCAAGGGAGAACGTGGGCTTGGAAAGCGAGACCGTCTCTCTTGTTTGAATCAGGGCTTCTTCCTGCTGCCAATTCCCCCTAAATACTGCATCATCGATATTGCATAGCTCAGTGCTCTGTGCATCAGGGGACACACCTGCCTAGCATCCTGTCACCTGCCACATCAGCCATTTCATGCTGTGGCGCCTTTGCCTCGTCCCACCTGTTTTAGACTATGGTTGACCTTCCTTTTCACACCCAGTCTTTCTGATTCATTATTTTTTTTAGCCTGGATTTCTAAACATGACCTCTCTGGGCTTAAAGACATTGGCATCTCTGGGAAAGGAAATGCTTCTCAGAGCTGATGGAGATTCAGTTTTTACTTAAAAAAAATGTTCTTTTTTTTTGGGGGGGGTCACACTTGGTGATGCACAGAGGTTACTCCTTGCTCATGCACTCAGGAATTACTCCTGGCAGTGCTCGGGGGACACTATGGGGTGCTGGGAATCAAACCCGGGTCGGCCGCATGCAAGGCAAACGCCCTACCCACTGTGCTATCGCTCTAGCCCAGTTTCTTTCTTTTTTTTTTAATTTTATTGAATCACCGTGAGATAGTTACAAGCTTTCATGTTTGCCTTACAATCTCACAATGATCAAACACCCGTCCCTCCACCAGTGCATATTCCCCACCACCAATATCCCGGGTATACCCCCCCTTTCCCACCCTCCCCCTGCCTCCATGGCAGACAATATCACCCATACTCTCTCTCTACTTTTGGGCATTATGGCTTGCAACACAGACACTGAGAGGTCATCATGTTTGTTCCATTATCTACTTTCGGCACGCATCTCCCATCCTGACTGATTCGTCCAGCTGTCATTTTCTTAGTGGTCCCTTCCTGATGGAGACTCTTAGGCAACCAAAAGACCCCAAAGGTGACCCCCAAGGACCAACCATGTGGATGATGAAAGAGACCATCCCCTCTCCCGCTAGCTTGGTCTTCCAGCCATATGCGTCCCATGGTCTAGTTTTTAGATCTCTCTATTCTTATCACCCCTCGTCCTGCCTGTTGGCTCATGGTCCTGTGCCCTGGTGCTACTGAAAAGAACTGGGGTTTAGGAGTGGGCTCTACTCCTTGCACCCCACATCTCTTCCTCGGCATCCCATTCTGTACAGTGGGAATCTTCACCTCACTACCCCGTGTAATTGCGTGAGGATGGGATAAGGGCCGACTTGTCAGTGCTGGGGAGAGCGCAAGGCGTGCAGGAAGCATTTAATAAGTGGCAGCCGCCTCTGAGCTACATGTTAGAAAGGCTCAATGGATACCAGATGAGGATCGTGTCAATTTCCGTGTTTTGACTTCCCTAGTCTGTGGAAAATGCAGCCAGCACAGTGACATGCTCCCCCTGCCCCAGGCCCCTCTCCACACCAGCCCGCTCCCCCGGTCTGCCTTTTCCTGTCCCCCTCGATGCTTCTCTCCGGCTTCCCCATCTGCCCACATGTGCGTGCATCTCTTTCCTACCCTCTGGGACTCTCTCCCGCCTTATCAATTTATTTATTCCACTCCGGAAGACCACAGTCTGGCCGGCAGCTTTCCCCGGCAGCTCTAACTGTGCACTGCACCATAAAACTGTTGTCTCTGGGCCATAGAAATCTCTTTGATCTCCACCAAGCTGGATTTGGTCCCCTAAGCAGATGTGTCGGATCCTGGGAGAATTCCCTCCTCCCTCGTTTGCCTGGCCTCGTGCCCCTCAGTGCTCTCGCTTGGATGGCTCTTTTCCCTATCTGCTCGCTGGCCAGAGATAGGAACCCTCTGTCCAGTGGCTCCCCAAAGTGCCCTGGCCACCACCACGACTCTCTGGAGTGCCTACCTCGGACAAGAGTCTAAAGGGTGGGACACACAGCAACCTGAGATTCCAACAGATGTTCCTTTTTTTTTAAATCTACGATGTATGTGATGCTACAGCTTGTGCTCTGGACCATGCCAGCAAAGGGTCAGACTTTTAATGTTGTGGACGATTAACGTGAGGCCCTGA
Source organism: Sorex araneus (assembly GCF_027595985.1). Classification (NCBI taxonomy): domain Eukaryota; kingdom Metazoa; phylum Chordata; class Mammalia; order Eulipotyphla; family Soricidae; genus Sorex; species Sorex araneus. Next base: position 87,169,661 of record NC_073307.1, read on the forward strand.
GTGACACAGATAGTTAGAGAAGACCCTGAGATAGGGGGAAGCGCTCCCATAGGGTTCCTACCACCAAGTCCTACAGTGGAAATACATTCAAGTACGAAGGAGTTATCAGTCATTTTGCAGAAGTCAAGATGGTACCCACAAGGGCCAGAGAGGTAGGACAGTAGGTAGAGCACTTGCCTGGAACACAACCAACCCAGCTTTGCACACGGTCAACCCAAGCCTATTAAGACCGATATCTGAGTACAGAGCCCTGAGCAGAGCCAGGTGTTCCTCCCTCCTCAAAGAAGAACGTCCCCAAACCCTAAGATGGCACCCCCCCCACTCCAGGTAAAGAAGCTCTGAGGGCCTTTCTCTTAGCATCCTCTAAGTTTGGGTGAGCCCTGGCTCAGAGATACACCCTTCCATCCTTCCATCCTCCTTCACACCGGGGTTCTCCCCCTGTGCATCCACATCATCTTCCCTCTGCATGTTTGTCTGTGTTCAGATTCCCCCATTTTTGTAGCACGGTCCTCCCGTTGTTCATCGATTGGCTCTAGTGGGCACCAGTAATATCTCCATTGTGAGACTCGTGGTTACTTGATGTTTCAGAACAGCAACGTCATCCGCCTTTTTTAGCTCGTGACAATTAGCACCACCCCAACGACCGCATCTTTCACTAAGTGACCTATGTTGGGACCGTCTTTCCCAGTAAGGCCCCCCTCTGAGGTACTGGGGGTTAGAACTTCAACTTGCCTTTTTTTCTTGAGGGCGTGTAGGTGGATTCGGATGGGGGGTGGTTGACAGATGAACTGAAGGCCGGAAGGAAGGAAGGAAGGGCACTGACTGAGATTCAGTAATCGGTGTGCAGTGTCTGCCATCAAAGAGCAGCCAGAGCTCCTGAGAGCCCTGTGAACGGGGTTAAACCATCGGGGGTTGTGTCTGTCTGTCTGTCTAAGTCATGGGGGTCGCCAAGGAGGAGGGTGTCCTGATCTTCTTGGCCAGGAACATGGAAGATTCTGAGAGCCAAGAAGAGAAAGCATCGGAGGGAAGGGTCAGCTGGTGGGAAACGGGCTTGGGGGTGGACACAGAGTGAGGATTGGTGGAGTTGTTCTTATCGCAGCCCTGTAGGTAGGCCGCTGGCCGATGGCCCTGACCTTCTGCAGACCTCAGTTTCCCCATGGGTGAGTCTGAGAAGTGAAGAGGTTTCTTTATAGTGACTTCTGGCCAGAACAGAATTCTTCCAGGGCGGAATAATAGCACAGCGGGGAGGGCATTTGCCTTGTACACGGCCGACCCAGGTTCAATCCCCACCATCCTATATGGTTCCCCGAGTACCACCAGGAGTAATTCCTGAGAGCAGAGCCACAACTAATCCCTGAGCATTACCAACTGCGACCCAAAATGCAAACAAACAAACAGACCCCCCCACATTTTTATTATCGTTTAATGGGGGGGAACCAATGGGTACACTTGGCTTCTGCCCTGCCTGCAGAGAGCACAGTGCCCCCCAAGCCCCACATCCCAGGCCCCCGTGGAAGTATCTTCCCAGCAGGCTTACCTGCCAGCATCTGCTGCTCCAACTACTCGCAGCCTTCGCCTCCAGACTCCCGTCCCTGCCCACACGTTAGTTCGCTACTCCTTTTCGTGACTCTCATTATTCTCTGACAACGGCACACATCTGTCTTCAATCGCTGTCAGCCCGGGGAGGTGAGACCAGGCTTCTAGAACCCAGTTCCTGACTGCCTGTACTAAGCACCATGCACTAGCCCAGGTGTGGAGTGTGTGTGTGTGTGTGTGTGTGTGTGTGTGTGTGTGTATGTGTGTGTGTGTGTGTGGTGTTGGGTTGGGGAGCGGGCATGCTCCGGCCTTGACTTCAAAAAGTAGCGCACCTACAGGGGTTAAATGAGCCTGTGACCACCCCTCCGTTTGCCTCTCATCTACATCACACCAACCAGGCCAAAGCGCCACAGGCACACACAAACCCCACCGTATTCAAAGGTGCCCTACGAATATCATTCATCCCCGTTACACACCGTCCCCCGGGTAGTGTGAGACCCAGGTCTGCACTGTGCTATACGGGTGGCAGAGGCCAGGAAGACAGATGAGCCTGAGAAGCGGATGGCTTATCCACCCAGCAGGAAACCAATGGGAAACAGGCTGCTGGCCCAAAGCTATAGTTCGGAAAAAATCTGACGCTTCACATGTATTTACTAAAGTCTCTTTAAGTTTGATGGACGCAGAGGTGAAGGAAAAGCAGGGAGAAGAAGCAGAAATGAAGGCCCATCATGAGCACGCAGGTTCTCAAACTCTCTGGCGGGCTGAAGTGAATGCTGGTCCGGCCCAAACTGATGCTGGAGGGGGTGCGGGCAGTGAGTAAAGAGGGGGTACTTCCATTGCAGGATGTCTTTCACACGTCCTAGACGTCACAGTCAGGGGCTGCGCCCTAGGGCTCCCAGACATGGTGGTCAGTGTGCAAGGGTGACTCTGAGGATGCAGGAGGCTGTGCTAGTGGGAGGTGGCCAGATGCGCCAGTCACGGTATGTCATCGTGACAACCAGGAACATCTCCATCCATTTCCAAATGCCCATTGCATCCTCAGCACCAGCCCTTAGGGTGATGAGCGCGGATTGGATGAGTGAAAACCCTAGGAAGGATTCTCTGCATCTGGGACTTTGCAACCGGCTTCAGCTTTCTTTTCTCACTTTTGAAGTGGACCAAGCCTTGCCTACCTTGCCCTACAGTGCCACGTAGCACCTCACCAAGGCTTCTAATCCGGACCTCTGCTCCTGGGAGCAGCTACACGGATCTACTTCCCATAGAGAGCACAGGGGAGGGGAAGTTGGGGAGGGGCAGGGGATGGCGACAGGGTGGTCCAGATTTTGTTTCTGTCCCTGCTTGTAGCCTCTGGGGGTCTACAGTCCCCTCCACGTCTCCTAACAGTGATGACTCAGCTGGGAGCTCTGGCATCAGTCAGTGAGGTGCCTGGACGCCTCAGGGGAGAGCTGGGTAGGGCTCCCTCTCAGCAGCTCAGCACAGATGGGATGATGAGGACCAGATTCCGTTTCTGAGTGATGATGTTTGCCAAGATTTTTACCAGGCTTCCTGGAAGAGAGCTCACCAGCCCTCTGGAGTCATGTGATCAGGTCTCTCAGTTCACTGGTCTTGAAGGACTGCTCTGTGAGTAGTCCTTCAAGACTACTTCCCAGTTCTGGGAGTGTGAGGGTTTGGGATGATAGGTAGTTGACAGGTAGTTGTGGAGGAGGGACGGAAGCACCTTCCCATCCCACACACAGTCAGTGCCCCCAGGTTTGCTCCTTTAGTCTGGAGAAACTGGTCAGTTGGCCAACGTTGCTGCCTGGGTATGGAGCGGGGAACACAGAAGGAAGGTTTAGGAAGTGATTCGATCACCAGAGCGAGCAGGAGCTTTCTATGTTCAGCCTGTGTTAGGATTTAGATGGATGTGATTGGAAGTTAGAGATTCCTGCAGTCCAGCCTTGAATGCCCTCACCCGCAAGTGTTGGGGGTTCTAGGACACCAGAGATCCCTGGTGTCCAGCTTTTTATCTGGGGGTGCTGCATCCCAGCACTGACCTTTGCCCTTTCCTCCTTCACCAACAGGCTTCTTTGTTAGAGACGCCAGTCACACCGTGGCTTAGCGAGCAAGCCCTCTGCCCTCTGCTTCCAGCACCAGAGTCACCCCAGAGTTCCGTGGCTACCCCATCACTGAAGTCAGTCATGAGAACCAACCTCGCTTGGCGAGAACTTTGAGGCCCTTTGCTATGGTTTTTTGTTTGTTTGCTTTTCATGAAATCCACTCTTCCCTTGATCCATCCCGTGTTCATGCGTGGGCTATGAGAGTTTCTGACCCTCTCTACCTTTGCACTGGACTTGCTCTCACTAAGCATTCCAGCTTTTCCTCTCTCTGGTTGCAATTCCCAAACATTCTAGAATGTCCTCTCAGCACAGACTTCCTAATTCCTGTCCTCCTATAGATATGCTCTCCAAAAGTCTCATGGGCCCTTCAGGGCCGAACCTGGGCTCCCTCTGGGCCTCGAACCAATGCTTCCTTCATGAGCTGTTCCCCACCGTGCCCTGCCTGAGTAATAAAAGCCCCTTCTCTTTATTGCTCAGGTCAGAAGCCAGATTGTCCTCAAATGCCTCTCTCTTACTCCCCATCAGTTCTAAGTCCTCATAGTTTCACCCCCAAAACATCAGATCTTTTGACTTTCCCCACGTTTGGTCGGGGAAAAGCTAGCTGGGCTTTTAGGATGGATTCCTGATGCTTTTGGGTCCTTACCAGAATTCTCTAGACTGGGTGTGACCCCTCTCCTCTTTATTCTCTCTCTCTCTCCCCTTTCCTCTTCTCCCTTTCTTCCCCTCCCCACCCCTCTCTATTCTACCTCATCTCTCCTTCATCTGCATTTTGTTGCTCTTCCACAACGTACACAACACACCCTCTTTCCTGTCTCAGCCTCTCCATCCCTGGACGCTTGCCTCTACTCTCTAGAACCATCCGTCTGTCCCCTTGTTGTCTGACTCTTATGACCCTTCTGGTGTCATCTTGAGCATGACCTGCTTTGGAAGGTTGTATCTTTGCCACGGTCTCATCCCATGGTTTCCTGTCAACAGCTTCCAGAACACCCTGCTCTTTCCTTGACACCCCGTTCCCCATTCAACACCTCCTTCAACACCTCCTTCCACACCTTGCTTACTTGATCATAGGAACTCAAAGGCAGGAATTCCCGTTGCTTTCATGGTACTGTTGCCACCCAGTTGCTGGGTTTCTAAGAAAGAGTCGGCAAAGAAGTGCGGATGAATGGAGAGGCGAACGAAAGTTGTTGGTCTAGCAGAGACTTGGAGTTTGATCAAAGAGGCAGGCTGGGATTAAGGCAGAAACTTCCTCGGGGTGGCATTACGAATTCCCAGAACAGGTGACTAACCCTCGCTTTGGCAAACGCTGCCTCCCTGCCTCCCAGCCCAGGTGGAAGAGTTGAGAGAGATTTAATCCTTTCCTGCCAGAAGCTGAATCCTTTTGGATGGTCTCTTTTTTTTTGGGGGGGAGGGTCACACCTGGCAATGCACAGGGGTTACTCCTGGCTCTGCACTCAGGAATTACCCCTGGCCGTGCTCAGGGGACCATATGGGATGCTGGGATTCGAACCCGGGTCGGCCGTGTGCAAGGCAAACGCCCTACCCGCTGTGCTATCTCTCCAAGCCCCTTGGATGGTCTCTTAAGATGAGCCCCGAACGACTGTGGCAGTCGCTGAACTGGCCCTTCTGGTGGCCAGCGAGATAGAAGGGGGAGGTGGGCAGGCTCCCGTGTGTGCCCACCCACCCTCACATGCAGACCCAGCCCTTGGGCTCATACTCAAGCACGGGCCCCAACCTCTGCTCTGTTTACCAGCTGAGCTCTCTGTTCTGCTCAGGTTCTTGGCACGCCATGGGAAATCCCGTTCGCCTCCCCTGTGGGTGCTGAGGCTCTGACCTCAGAGTGAAGTTGGTAGCTCTGCTGATTGCCCCTGCTTCCTCACTGTCTCTCTCGGGAGCACCCTGCGGTGCTCTCCTTCCTCCCCCAATTGGCACTCCCCCAAATTGGCATTCCCCTTTGGTGCCTAAAGAGTTTGTCGGCACTTGGGCCACATCTGGCAGTCTTCAGGACTTACTCCTGACTCTGTGCTCATGGGTTCACTCTGGGCAGTGCTTGGGAGACCAGCTGCAAGACCAGGGATCAAACTGGGGGTGGCCCCTGGGCAGGATGCGGGTTCAACCTCCTTTATTTTATTTTATTTCATTTTTTATTTATTTTATTATTATTTTTTTTTGCTTTTTGGGTCACACCCAGCGATGCTCAGGGGTTACTCCTGGCTCTGCACTCAGGAATTGCTCCTGGCGGTGCTTGGGGGACCATATGGGATGCCGGGGATCGAACCCGTGTCGGCCGCGTGCAAGGCAAACACCCTACCCGCTGTGCTATCGCTCCGGCCCCTATTTTATTTATTTTTTATCTCTGAATTTTTTATTAAGACACCATGAACGTTGTTCATAATAGAGTTGTTTCAGGCATACAATGTTCTAACACCAGCCCCACCACTGACATCCCTCTCTCTCCACCAGGTTCCCTTATAGCCCCAAATTTGCCTCCTTGGCAGACATATCCTGTTGTTCATCGATTTTCTCGAGCGGGCACCAGTAACGTCTCCATTGTGAGACTTGATCTTACTGTGTTTTTTTTATATAATTTATTGATTTTTTAATTAGTGAGTCACACTGAGGGTACAGTTACAGATTCACACATTTTCGTGCTTGTTTTATCCTCATGCAATATTCGAGAGCCCATCCCTCCATCAGTGTCCATGCTCCACCACTTATGAACCCAGTATCCCTCCCACCCCCTATCCCATCCCCCCCACCCCACTCTGCCTCTGTGGCAGAGCATTCCAATTTGTTCTCTCTCTCTCTCTCTCTCTCTCTCCTTTTGGGTGTCGTGGTTTGCAGTAGGGGCATTGAGTGGCCATCATGTACAGTCTCTAGTCTACTTTCAGCGTGCATCTCCCTCCCCTCTCGGCATTTCCAATCACATTTTACTTGGTGCTCCCTTCTCCATCTGGGATGACTTTCCCCCAGCGTGTGAGGCCAGCTTCCAAGCCATGGAGCCAACCTCCTGTCAACCTCCTTTATTATCTCCCTTGGCTCTTGTTTCCTTCTTTGGGTTCTCAAATGGAATGATGAGAATTTGCAGGATGAAGATGGACCCTCCTCCTTCTGCCTTGATTGCTCATGATGGTTCCTTCAAGCTCCTCAGAGGTGGCCAGATAGAAAAGAGAGACCTGGGGGAGGTCCACAACAGGCGACTGCCCCAGGGCCCCCCCGACGAAGGACCAGCCTGCCTTCACTCTCAAAGATGTCCCTGCCATTCCCTAGCTAGAGTGCCACTCAACCCCCCGGGCTCTCACCCTGACAGCCCAGCGAGAGGCTATTTCCTGGAGAACTTGTCAGTGATCCCACCCTCTGTTGGGGCTGTGTTTTTGTTTTCTAATTATCTTCAGGTTGAAATAGCAGTCTTGGAGCCGTGCCGGGCTGTGAAATTGCATTTCCACTTCTTGACACCTGCAGTTGTAATGTGAGCAAGGACAGACCCCCGCACTCGCTGCGCCCCCCCCAGCCCTGGTTGATCAAGTGGCTTGACTGGGGGTTTCTCCCCCAAAGGGATTTAGGTTGTGGAACAGATTTTATCTGTGGGGTGGGCCTTTGAGGGGGCCCCCTGGCCTCAGCTGCGCTGTCTTTGGAGTCTCTGGCCTCGTAAGTCCTTGCTTTTCCTCTGCAGGCCTGCAAGCTCTGTGGAGCCGCTTGGTTCGAGTAAAACCGCCCATGTTGGTGGGGTGGGGGGCGGGGGAGGATGGGGGGGGAAGGATTGGCTTAGCCTTTCCAGATGCTGATTCCAATTTGAAAATTGTCCTCACAGGTCAGCTTCTCCTCCTACTTTTCCCCCTTTTCCTGATCCCCACCTGTCAGCATCTCTTGGGACCCTCTCTTTCTCTTTTGTTCTTTTATCAACACAAGGAAGAACTCCCAAGGGCTTTCCCTATGTCCCATGTTCGATGTACCTTCTCTCTGCCCAGGTTGGATCTACAACAGAGTCCCCTTTGGTGATCTTTTCCTTCTATGACCTGGGGTACCTCCCTGGGGACAGCAAAAAAAACAAAAACAGAGTTGAGGGTCAATACCGGGACCTTTGCTCCAGATTAAACACCGTGTTCGCTTCTTTCTATAAGCAACTGGATCAGAACCAGAAACCTTGTGGAAGTATATTTCTTTGCCTCAAAATGAGGCTCCTGAGAGCATTTTATTCCTTGGCAGAGGGCTATAAGTTTAATTAATTTTTCCCCTTTTCCTTTGAACCGCTGGCAGAACACGCACATCGATGCACATTCATGCACAATTGGGTGTGTAAGAATTTTAATGGCAGGTGGTGTTAGCAGCTCTCTCTCGCCTGATGCAGTCCAGGATTTTTCCATCTGGACATTTAGTGGGACCTAGGAATATTGACTTTCTAACCACTTGGATTTGGGTGGAGTGAGCAGAACGGGAACAGGGGAGAAGGTTCAAGGGGGAAATATGTTTCTATATAAATCACACGTGAAGGGAGTTTTGAAGTCGTTATTGCTTCAGGATGTGTGAACTGTAATTATTTTTTAAGGTCTTGATTTGCCCAATGAGCTTTTCCCAGGGTTGCTGCTCCAAGGATGACGTCTTTGCTCTCAGGGAGTCCGGCCTGGTCTGATAGGAGTTTAATCGCTTGAAAGGGGGCTCGGGGTAGGATCAGGTTTCTCCAGATTCTCAGCTGTGGTCAGCCGGCCTGCAGCACCCTGTCCAGATGACACCGATGATTAAGACAATGGAGTTAAAATGAAGAAGAGACGCGCTCTCGCTCCTTTTTTGAAAATTTATTTTCTAAATGGTTGGCTGCAGAAGGTCATAAATCACTTGTTGGCTGAAGGGTCATAAGCTTGCCCCTGGCTCTTCTAGACTCCCTGCTTGCAGTTGACAGCACTGTTTTGCTTAGAGTCTGAACGTGATTTGTGGACTCCCAAGCTTAGTGCTCCCTCCGTCTCTTCACACACTCTACCATACCGAACTGCACTCCCCCGTGCTCCATCTGTGGCCGTCCCACATCAGTATTGGTCATTCAGGAAGAGTTGTCCAAGGTCAATCCAACCTGCCCTCTGTGTTTTGACAATGTTTTTCATCCCCAGAGGACTATTCTGGATAATGAGGAAGGTCAAATTGGGAAGGCCTACAAGGAAAAAAATAAAAGCTATCAAAGGGAAAGTCTAGCTTAGTAAATCATGCCAATCCAAGATTTATTTCTTGGGCTAACTCCTTGAAGAAAAATGTGGAGAACTTGGGAAAACAAAATCAAGAAAATGTTGAAAAACCTTCGTTTATTTAATTTTTTTTAAAATTTTATAAGGTCGTTCATAATATTTGATTACATTTAATATTCAACTACCAATCCCACCACCATTACACCTTCCCACCACCATATTTCGGATGTTTCTATCCCAAACCCCAATCCCTATCCCAAAGCAGAACCAAAATAATATATTTTGTATTGTTTGTTATGAAAAACCCCGAAAGTGCTAAAAAAAAGTATTCATAGAGGAAAGAGTGTGAAGATTGTTTTATTTTGATAGGGGCCATTAAAACCTTCTATAAGATATCACTAACATGTTATTAATGGTTGAGCCTTGTGAACGTTCATATATATATCTGTAAATATATATATATGTGTGTGTGTGTGTTGGAAAAACATTTTTTAGAAAAGAAAAAAATCAGTACATGTATGGGATGATGTTATTTTATTTTTATTTATTTTTAAAGTAAACTAGTTTATTTTAGGGAAGTATGAGGAAAGGTATATTTATGTGTTCAGGAGAGAACACAGGTTTCCTCAGAGGGGAGAGAGCTGAGGGTACCCCACAAAGTAAGAAAGGAATTACACATCTCTGGTCAAGATATAAATGATCCCCCAAATGGGGAGCACATCTCATGGGAAAAGTTTTAAATGGCGTGACAAAGAATAAGATGTGTGGTAAAACGTTAGTAACTGGATAGCCTGTCCTTTTGCTGATGTATGCTTTAGCAGAGAAATCGCAAGTAAGTGCAGCACATGTGGTGCTACCTTTCTAAGCGTTTGTCCATGACAGACATCACTAGTCAACCACCGTGTTTTTCCCTTCCCTTACTCCTTTTCCTGCAGCAGACGCTATTAGTCAATCCTAGTTGTTCTTCTCCGGTCAGCCCTTTGCCCGTACCAGACACGACTAATCGCAAATTCATTCCTATTAAGTTCCACGAGGAGCGTTGAGTCCTGCACACACAACTCCAGGTAGCCATGACTAATGAATTCAGATTTGAAAATTAAAGCGAAACCCATTTTCCACCTAAACTTCAGTGGAAAGAATGCTGATTTAGAGCCTGAGTATTTGAACTTAATCATTGACCTCTGGCTTATGAATCATTCATCAAACGTAGCAATTATCTGACCTCTGTTTCCTGTCCCACGAGCAAATAATCTGCACCCAAAGAGGTCTATAGTAATGATGAAATAAGGGAACCTAGAACATGTAACATACCTATGCTCTGGGCCCGAGAGCAATGTCGGGTTACGGCATTTGCTTTGCATGTGGCCTCCCTGGTTCAATCCTTGGCACCCTGTGACCCCCATGCCCCACCAGCAGTGACCCCTGAGCACAGCCAGGAATGACCTCTGAGTGCTGCAAGTGTGGTAGTATTCAGTCTCCAACCCCTCCAAAGACCGACATGATTCTGCCAAGCACATGCCTGGCACCTTGTCAGCACTTCACAAATGATAGGAAATGGTGAATGTGAAGTGGCACCAAGACATTACCCTCCACCCCCTGCCACCCTGTGTCCAACAGGGTACAACAGTAGGTGGCATTTCCTTCTCCCCTGCTGCTTTAGTGTCCTCGAGAGGCAGCTGGACTGCAGCTGGGTCCTCTCCACCATCTCACTTCAGCGTCACTCACCTTTTTTTAAAAAATTTTTTTTATTAGAGAATCACTGTGATATAGTTACAAACTTATGAACTTTTGTGTTTGCATTTCTCTCACACAGTGATCATTTACCCATCCCTCCACCAGTGCCCGTTCACTTCCACCAATGTTCCCAGTATCCCTCTCCCCACCCCCCACCCCATCCCCCACCAATTCACCCCGCCTCTGCGGCAGGGCATTCCCTTTTGTTCTCTCTCCTTTTGGGTGTTGTAGTTTGCAATAGAGGTATTGAGAGGCCTTCATGTTGGGTCTATAGTCTACTTTCAGCTCGCATCTTCCAACCCGAGTGGGTCCTCCCAACATCTCTACTTGGTGTTCCCTTCTCTATCTGAGCTGTCTTTTTCCCCAGCATGTGAGGCCCGTTTCCAAGCTGTGGCACAGACCTCCTGGTCCTTATCTCTACAACTCTTGGGTGTTAGTCTCCCACTCTGTTGTTTTATATTCCACACATCAGCTACACTCATCTTAAGACCCATCCAGTTACTCTTTCACCAGCTCCGTGGTTGACCAGGATGGGCGGTGCTGACGCTCCTGTGACAGGATCTGACCTGCTGTGTGTGTAGCTGGTGCCCTGCTGGCCCTGTCTGCCTCCCTGGCTCTCAGAGCACCTGCCCTGTGACTGAGCAAAGCCCTGGAGGCGACCCTTGTAAAGAGATTAGCAGAGTGACCCCGTGTGTGATGGTGTCACCTCGAGGGGACCAGACAGACCTCCCCTCATGAATGAGTTCATCTCATTCCAAAGGCCAAAGTCTGGAGAGGGCTGTGGAAGGTATCTCCAGGGAGACCTGCAGGATGGTCTCAGCCAGTGGATCCTTCTCCATTCTGGAAGAGCACTGTTTTCTGAGCATCAGCATTCCCCGAGCAAGATATTCTGCTGAAGGAGGATGCAGGAGAGAGAATAATAGTTAGGGTGTGTGTCTAGCGTGAGTCCTGCCCATGTTCTATTCTGGCACTACCTGGTCCCCAGAGCATTGCCCAGTGCAGCCCTGGAAGTCTCCAGCACCTCCAGGGAATCCTGCGTCTCTCTGGCACTGTTAGGGCCTGAACAGCATCCTCCATCCCTTTAAACTGCCAACCCACCTCAACCAAGAGTTGCCAGTGAGGCCCCAGGCCTCCTGAAAACTGCTTAGGAGGAGGGCAAGAAAAAAACATTTAGTAGGAATAGTCTTTTCTCTCTTTTTTGAGGCGTGAGGTACACCTTGGGTGCTTAGGAGATACTCCTGGCTCTGCACCCAGGAATTATTCCTTCCAGGGCTCTGGGGACCATATTGGTTGTTGGGGATCAGCCTCCAGCTTACTACATGCAAGGCTACCACATGCAACCCTACCCAACATGCAAGGCTACCACATGCAACCCTATCCACTGTATGATCTCCCCAGTTCCAACTCTTTTCTTTTCTCTTCTTTCCTTTTCTTTTTTCCTTTTTCTTTCCTTTCCTTCTCTTTTCTTTTCTTCTCTCTCTTCTTTTCTTCTCTCTCTTCTTTTTGGTTTTGGGGCCACACCCAGAAATGTTCAGGGATTACTTTTGGCTCTGCACTCAGTAGCTATTCCTTAGCCACTCAGTGCTTGAGGGACCCTATGAAAGGCCAGAGATCAAATCAAAAGTGGTCCACATACAAAGCAAATGCCCTACCCACGGTACTATCACTTCGGCCCCCAATTCTTTCCTTTTCTAATATACATCCATGCCTTTCAAGACATCAGTGATTTCCAAATGCTTCAAGTGGATAGATGTCTACAATGAAATGCCTTTCTTGAAAAAAAAATGTTTTGTGCTTATTTATGAAATAGTTGTTGTGGGTTTCACTTCCTATTTTATTGATCTATCCTCAGACAGGTAAGCTGCACGGATTACATCAGTGTGACTTCAGATTTTCTTTGGTCTTTGCCTTGTATTTTCTTTTATCCATTCAAATTTGGAACCTTCATCCCCAAGGGTTAGTTAAGGGGAATTTTTGTTCTTAATTCTGGAACAGAAGGGATAAGAAGTGAAAAATTGTATCAGATCAAGATTCAATTTCATTAATTTAATTTGTGGGCCACTTTAGTTTATACAACATAATCTAAGAGATACTGAAAGTATAAAAACATATTTCCTACTCTTTGCTTAAAGCCAGTCACGAGGGGCAAAGAAATGCACAAAAAAGACCAGGCAAACTAGCACAGTACAAAAGAGATAATCATTGAGCTGGAGAGATAGTGGCATCAGGACACTTGCTTTGCAAGCGGTCTACTCTGGTTCAATCCTTGGAACCACATATGGTCCCCTGAGCAACTGCTAGGATTGACTTAAGCACAGATCCAGTAATAGCTCCTGAGAACTGCTGTATGTACCCTGCATTGTTGTATGTGTCCTGATCCACCCCCCCCCCTCCAAATATCAGAGTACGCTGGGAATTTGGAGACAGACCTCCAAAGTCTTCCTGGAAGAGGTGGGGATTGTAGCCTTTGTGGGCAGTCTTGAGTAGGGCTGTAGGTGGTAAGCAGGGATGATGGACATGCAGCAGACCAGGGAGTCACCAGAGTGACATACGGAGATAAAGAACCCTCATGGAGTGTCAGTTGTTAGGAAAACTTATGCAAAGGGCAGGCTTAAGAAAGGTCTCTCCAGGGGCTGGAGCAATAGCCCAGCAGGTAGGGCATTTGCTTTGCACACGGCCGACCTGGATTCGATTCCCAGCATCCCATAGGGTCCCCTGAGCACTGCCAGGAGTAATTTCTGAGTGCATGAGCCAGGAGTAACCCCTGTGCATCGCCAGGTGTGAAAGAAAGAAAGAAAGAAAGAAAGAAAGAAAGAAAGAAAGAAAGAAAGAAAGAAAGAAAGAAAGAAAGAAAGAAAGAAAGAAAGAAAGAAAGAAAGAAAGAAAGAAAGAAAGAAAGAAAGAAAGAAAGGTCTTTCTTTGCCTGTGGTTGAATTTTAGAGAAGGCTAGTTTGTATGCAGACTGCAAGTGCTGGGGTATGGGGTCTGCAAACATCTGTGTATTGCCCCAGCTGGCTTGCTCCTTTTGCACCATGCTGTAGGGCCACTCTCTGGCTGGGATGCCTTGACACTCAGCCTCCATTTCTGCTCCCAGTGAAGTCAGGAAGTAGTTGGATGAGCTCTGTCTAGATCTGATGTCATGCTTTTGTGAGCCTGTTTGAAAAGGATGGGAGCATCCATTGTTAACTGCTTGTTTTATGGATAAAATCTCTTTGAGAGTGGAGTTTCCACCCATTTTCACACAAAAGTGGAATTTCAGGGGTCATAGTCTAAGTTGAGTATGGGACCTAGTCTAAGCTGGTGGTTCTCTGTGTCCTGCTCTGTCACAGCTGGACAGTGCCATTGTTCCTGCTTATCTGGAAAATCCCAACAGCGTTTTGGTGACAGGACCCTCCCCAAATTGGGAATTTCAGGCTAGGTCAGCACTCCCCTTCTGTACCAGTTCCTGTGCACATGGTCCATTGGGATTGTGTCTGGCAGAGATTCCTGTGACAGGGAGGCAGACCCAGGGAGCAGTGGTCCCCAAATCTGAGAGTGAGTAGGATCACGGAGGAGAATTTGTTTCAAATGCCAATTCCTGGGCCCCAGCCCTAAATGATGTCAGTCCATTGAGCTTATTATAGCAAAATATGTTCAATCATCTCCCCCCCCAAATCACTGAGATGCTGAGTGAAATGTAGGGCGCTCCGGTTTAAGAAGGATTCTGGCTCTTCACCACCCAAGAGGACCGTGTTTTGACTGTCCTTGCATTGATTTGAGTTTATTAAGTATTCTTTGCTTATTCTTTGCTATTCTTTTGCCCCCTCCCCCCCCCCGCCTCTTGCCTTTTGCTTGATAAGGACATCTTCCCAGGGGTGAGGATGGAGATGAGGAATATAAGCTAGAGAGAAGGTTTCCAACTGCAGGCTGCTGCTGGTCTGCAAAAAAATGAAAGCTTGGGCATTGCTGAGCTAGAAAATGATAAGATTTCTGCTTCTGAGCAGGGTTATGACTCCGAGTTCATTAGGTGCGGTAGTCCTAGACCTGGGAAATAATGCCATCCATCTCATCTTCTTCCCATTGTCTTTCGTATTCATGGACAGCCCACAGTCTATCCATGTAGACTGCATGTCACTCTGTCCTAGTTCCAGCTGTGGAGACAGAGGCCCAAAGAGACTGACTAGATCTTGTCGCGACTCACAGAAGTAGCGAGCTAGAGGAGCAGGCATCCCGGCTCAATTCCTGCTCTGGGTTCAGGACTGATCCTGCTCCGAGCTGTAAAGGACACGAGGCACCTGTTCTCCCATCACGGACAAGGGCGTTGGAAGAGGCCAGAGTTGTGTGGGCAGTTCCCAAAGGCGTGGTGACTTTAGGCAGGAACAAGTCTTGGATCTGGAATGCCTCTACGGCTGAGAAGGTCCGTTTTTGAGATGTGTGCTGTTGGGTATCAATGTTATGATGGTGTGTGTGTATGCGACTTAATGCGCCCTGAATTCATGTGAGGAGCAAGAGAGAAGGTCGGGCTCACTTCCTACTTGTCAGGGGAAGACGTTAAGGTTAAAGGGAGGGTTCCCCTACTGAAGGGAATCTCGGTGTTGATAGAGTACTTTATCTGGACCTAGGCAAAACACACACACACACACACACACACACACACACACACACACACACACCACCCCACCCCTGTACTACAAAATGCCTCATTTCTGCAGGCAATCATGATCATCCCTACCTCTGAGAGAAGTTACAGCATCCTTTGTTCTGTTTTTAGATGTTTTAGGTTTGGGGACTTTACTCTGTTGTGCTCAGGGGCTGTTTCTGGCTCTGTGCTGCAGAATGACCCCTGACAGTGCTTGGTAGGGGGCTAGTTACATGCAAGGGAAGCACCTTTACACCCCTGCACTCTCTTCAGGTCCCATGCTGATTTGATGTTATTGAAGTGGAGGAGCACAGAAGTGCTGGGATTGGCTCGTGCATAACGGGGAAGTCCTATTGAGTATGGTCTCTCTGACTTCCCAATCACTCCTTTTGCTCAGCATCTAGACCTGAATCTCTTGCATCCCGAGTCAATGGTTCTACTTAGCTACTCTGGGAAACATATCAGTAGCAGCCCCAGCAAAGTATGGCATTAACCTCACACCAGCATCCCTGATTATCTAAAGTGACTTTTAAGCTTTTAGGAGTGGCTGCTTAGCAAATATTTATCCTAGCAGCTTCTTTGCTCCGCTCCCATGGAGCAAGGCTCAGAAAGGGGACAGGCATTTCCTGAGACCTCCTTACTTGTGACTGGCAGAGATCCCTTTGCCCACAGAAGGTTTAGCTTCTCCAAAGCAGCAAATGAAGCTACAATAGATAAATAGGAGTAGGGATGGATCTTTGGGGGGCAGGGGGCTTTCGGGCCCCAGATGCAATCTTGAGACTGTCTCTATTCTGTCTCCTATACAGAACTTTTTGCATCTGTATGGAGAGCTCTTTCGCCTCACCATAGCTTTTATAAAGTGGTAGTGCTCACAAGACAAGCCCAGGTATGTTTTGCTGTTGCATAGAGTGAAGGCATCTGAATGGGTGCAGCTCTGCATATTCTGCCTCAGTACTGTCCCCAGCGGCCACACGGAACAGGGAAGCCTGTCTAGGGGTGTCTACTATTCTAAACCCTGCCTGTAGGGAGACGGTTTGGAGAACGCACAGCCAGCCCCGGGGCTGTCTTTCACAACAATTTCTCCTTCCCGCATAATCTTATGACAAATTCTCCTTTTGATCTAGACATTTCTCGGCCTCATTTCATTCCAAAAGTGATATGTGTGAACTCATGCCTCTTTGAGGGGACCCAGAAAAAAAAAGGATCAGAAGGGAAGTAGGAAATTTCTATCTGCTCAAAGGGAGGAGAGAAATATCTCCAGAAAGTCGACTCACTGAAATGTTATTTCTCTCTCTCTCTTTTTTTTTAAAAATAATCCCCCTAGGTAGATCTCCTGTTCAAACTTGAACATGAAAATTCCTCCACTTCAAAACGAACAGACGAGAAATGCAGTCTGTTGGGATTTTCCTCAATGAGAGCTCCCTGGAGAGATTACAGAGCCAAATTCACTGTCCTTGATGTTTTCGTCTTAGAAAAGATGAGGGAGGGGGAGGTGGGAGTGGACATCACAGAAGCCCACCACCCTTTAGAAGGTTCCCTCCGTGCCATTGAGGAATGTGCATTTGTCAAACTCCCACTTTGGGGTATAAGGGAAGGACACTGGCCAGAGTAGGTCCTGAGATGTCCATTCTCTGATCTTCATTCGACTTTTACGTCTTCTTCCTGTAACATCAGGGATGGGAGTGAGAGCTGTAACGATCAATGATGTCCCACACGTAGATGCCCTTATGCTCAGAAAAAAAGGCCACATCTGTGTAGGGTAACTTGTCTCTTATGCAACTTACCTGTCCTTAAGCCATAATTGCTCAAGTATCTCCCATGAATGATGTGATCCGTTGAGTCTGATGACACTATTGTCATCATTGGGGTTGGACACAGAAAAACAGTGAGGCTGGAGTGATAGTACAGTCAGCCTTGCATACGTTCGATCCTCGGCATCCCATAGGGTCCCCTGAGAACCACCAGGAGTGACCCTTATATGCAGAGCCAAGGCACTGCTGGGTGTGGCCCCCAAACAAAACAAAAAAATCAAAAAAAAACCCCAACACAACATTGAAACATAAAAGGCAGAAACAGATACTAAGTGGAAGGTACCAAGCCCAGTTTGAACGGCATCACCAAGTCCAGTGCTAGTGGCATCCTTCACCAGCCCTAGGACCTTAGGTGTTTCACCTTGTCTTCTGGTTGACCACTGTAAAATAAAAGTGACCCACTGGAGTATCTCCCAGTCCCTCTGAATCCCAAAATCCTGCTCCTTGGCAGTCTCTGTTTCTGCATTGCTGCCATCCTCTCAAAGCACAGGCTTGGGGGGGAGACCCCCGGCGGTATGACCTTGTGTGGCTCAGAGAGTTCTTGCCCTTTGGTCCGACGGTGTCGCCTGCAGCTGTGCGGGGCTGGGACTCACTGAGGAGAGTGGAATTTGGGGTTTGCCATTTTCTTCTCCAAGGGATTGGCCCGCTGCCAGATCCTCCCATCCCCTCTGCCTTCCCCCGGCCTCTCATGATGTCTCTGAAAAGATTTCTTGCGAGGCACCTGGTTAGACTTGTCCATTAATCTTGCTCCTTTCAAACCTGCGCTTGATGAACGTCCATCCCTGAATTCCGACAGTTCGGAGAGGAGGTTTGTGTCACTGCTCAGCTACCAAATCAGGGTTAATTGATTCCCCGAGCACTGGGTTGCAGAGAGAGAAACAGGCCAGTCCTAGACCAGAAAGATATTTCAGCGGATAAGGCACTTGCCTTGCTTGCGGCTGACCTTGGGTCTGTCATAGGTAACCCCATACGGTCTCCTGAGTACCACAGGGTGTGACCCGAGCCCCTTCAACCATCACAAAAGAGAAAGAAAGAAAACAAGCCATTCTGACCCATTGTCTTTTCATTTTTTCCCCTTTCTGCCAATGTGTCCCCTCGGTCATTTGGTTCCACCATCCTTCCCGCTGGGCGGGTTGTGCTAGAGAGCTCCTGCAGTCTTTCTTTTTTGTTTTTTAAATTTTATTGAATCACTGTGAGATAGTTACAAGCTTTCATGTTTGGGTTACAATCACACAATGATCAAACACTCATCCCTCCACCAGTGCACATTCCCCACCACCAATATCCCCGGTATACGCCCCCTTTCCAACCCTCCCCCTGCCTCCATGGCAGACAGTATTCCCCATACTCTCTCTCTACTTTTAGGCATTATGGCTTGCAACACAGACACCGAGAGGTCATCATGTTTGGTCCATTATCTACTTTTGGCACACATCTCCCATCCCAACTGATTCCTCCAGCCATCATTTTCTTAGTGATCCCTTCTCTATTCCATCTGCCTTCTTCCCTCCGCTCATGAAGCAGTCTTCCAGCTATGGGGCAATCCCCCTGGCCCTTGTATCTACTGTCCTTGCAGTCTTGCAAGTGGAGAGATGCTTTCTCCCCATTCTCCTTCCCCAAACTCTGCCCTCGGGCCCCTGTGCCTGCTCAGGCCCCACCTCCCCATGGCTCTTGCCCCTCCACCCACACGGTTTTGCTCTGATGAGATTTCCTCTCTGAGGGAATATTTTGGTCCTGTTCTCTGTTCCCAAACAAATTCCCCTGGTCCTTCAAATCTGGTTTCAATCAACATAATCACAGTTGGTTCAGTGATATCAACTCTGCCTTGATTTGTGTAATTCACGCTGTGTCCTCCACCTCTCAAGCTGTCTTATGTATACATACTTAAATACATAGATATGTGTATATATTACATGTGATGCATGTCTATTGAAAAAAGATCCATTTCCCGTCATGCCTGTAATTCTTCTTCATCTTTTCCCAAATCAGTATCTCCATGCAGATCACCTAAATGGGGGCACGAAGCGGGGGTTGTTTTGAGAATCCCAGGGGCCCTCGTGATTTCATGAAGGACAGTCTCCCTCTAGAGAGCAGATGCTCTTGGTCCCCAATCACAAATCTCCTCTGCCACCAGGGGAGCTGGGAAGGGTGGGGGTGGTCCCCTTCTCCCTGACCCCGCATGGTGCTTTCACCTTCATTCCCATTCTGATCTAAGTTCTTCCTATCTGGAATAATTGAGATATGGAAGCTTTGACTCATGGAGGCCATCGAAGACAGGATGAGTTCAAACTCAGAAAATGTCACGGGGTGGGAGAATCTCAGTGTACTCGCCTCCTGCTGAATGCTGCCAGCCAGATCATGAGGATGCCCCAGGATCCAGTGAAGCAGGACTCTCTCTTCCCAAAAACAGGAAGCCCCTCCATGTTTCCAGTCTGTGGAACCAATAATACCTACCACCTGAACTGGGGACTAAGGGCTGTCACTGTCACTGTCACTGTCATCCCGTTGCTCAGCGATTGGTTCTAGTGGGCACCAGTAATGTCTCTACTGTGAAACTTGTTGTTACTGTTTTTTGGCATGTCGAATACACCGTGGGTAGCTTGCCAGGCTCTGCCGTGCGGGTGAGATACTTTCGGTAGCTTGCCGGGATCTCTGAGAGGGACGAAGGAATCAAACCTGGGTCGGCCGCGTGCAAGGCAAACACCCTACCCGCTGTGCTATCGCTCCAACACAGGGGACTGAGGGCCGGTACACCCAATTCAAGTTGTGTTGAATGGATGAGGGGAATTTTATCCATCTGAAGCACAATTCTTCCCAGACACATCTCTTCCTGGCCAGAGCCAGACACTTCAGGGAGAAAATATTTTTTCAGTGACTTCTGAGGAATTTTCTTGACACCTTAGGAGTCAGCTATTCCCCACCCCCAAAATAAAGAAGGGGGTGAAGGATTATTAGGAAGGCCACGTGGCTGAGACAAGGAGGGTCTGCAAAGTGTATCCAGAGCTTTGGAGTGGGGGGCAGCTCTATGGTGAGTGAGTGAATAGGGGGCGGGGAAGCTCCTGGGGTTCAAGGACCATCTTCAGTGTTTTGTCTCAAGGAAATGACGTGTCTTCACCTAACTACAGGCTGTGATGCAGGGCTCTACCTAACTACACAATTGGGTGCCAGCCTAGAGCCTGTCTTGATTAGTTAGGCAAAGCGCGTGGTTTTTGAAGGTAGCCAATCTTGCTGAATGTGCGTTTCTTTCCTCTTCTGCCATTCTATAGAAATGATCTTCGAGGAAAGGGTCGTGAAGTGATGGTGCAGGTGTTAAGGGACTTGCCTTGTATGCATCCGGCCATGCAGAGCCAGCCCTAGTCCTGTCTGTCGGTGGATTGAACTGCTGGGTATGGCCACAGACCTCCACCCTCACACCCAGAGTGATTTCTGGACTATACATTGGTTTTTTTTTTCCACTTTTGAAATAAAATTATATATACAATACAAATCAGATCCCTGGTGCTTGGGGATGAGTGATGGGGATTGTGAGATGGTTTTCTGTGCTACCCTGGTCTTACTCCCTCCCCTCCCCATCCATGTAACCACCTAGAGCTGAGAGCTGGAAGACTGACCTACAAAGTCTAAATGTTCACTCCGGCATGGTACATCCTTCGACATGAGGATGTCTTTTTTTTTTTTTTTTTTTTTTTTTTTTGCTTTTTGGGTCACACCCAGCGATGCACAGGGGTTATTCCTGGCTCTGCACTCAGGAACCACTCCTGGTGGTGCTCAGGGGACCCTATGGGATGCTGGGAATCGAACTCGGGTCGGCCTCATGCAGGGCAAACGCCCTCCCCGCTGTGCTATTGCTTCAGGTGATTGTGAGGAAGTCTTTCACAATCACCTGCCCAGATTTTTAGGTGAGGGTGCAGGCAGTTGTCTGTGAATAGGGCCTCTGATTTTTATTTATTTATTTATTTATTACTTTTTTGGGGTCATACCCGGCAACGCTCAGGGGTTACTCCTGGATTTCTAGACTATGCATTGAAGTGGTTTCCCCCCTACTTTCAAAATAAAATTATGTGTTTCTAATCATTTAGTATATTTATAGTCATTTTAGTATCATGGCATCCATTTGTTTCAAATTATCGGTATCTTTGATTTAGTGGGACTCCCCTAAATTTTTGCTTGCTTGTTTTTGAGGACCACTCTTAATTGGCTCTGCACTCAGGAAATACACCTGGCAGTGCTTGGGGCACCATATGGAATGCTGGGGATAGAACCTGGGTCAGCCACGTGCCAGGCAAACTCCCTACCGGCTGTACTACCGATACCCCCAAGCCAGTGATTTTGAAATTCAAAATGTTCATCTCTCTGGTATTCATAGAGGCCAGACATACTGTTAGCACCTGCCTGGAGCTCCTGCCCTTCCCTTTGGACAACACAAGTTGCAGTTTGCAGTTCATTTTCTACATCACCTGCCTCCTCTCCTCTCTCTTTTTATGTGATCTTGCACTCGACATGTTAAATCATTTATTCTTCCTCACTGTAGTTTACTTTGAAGTTACCCGGACTCTTGTCTTCAAGCCCATAGCACTGTAGCACTGTGGTCCTGTTGCTCATCGATTTGCTCGAGTGGGCACCAGTAATGTCTCCATTGTGAGACTTGTTGTTACTGTTTTTGGCATATCCAATATGCCACGGGGAGCTTGCCAGGCTCTGCCGTGCGGGCAGGATACTCTCGGTAGCTTGCCGGGCTCTCCGAGAGGGATGGAGGAATTGAACCCGGGCTGGCTGCAAGCAAGGCAAACCCCCTACCCGCTGTGCTATCACTCCAGTCCATATCAGGCACAAAATGATCCTCTGCCTTTTCTGGACTGCACGATGGACTTGTCATAGGGAGCAGGGGGTCTGGGCAACAGCGACCCACCTGGATTCACCTTTCCCCTGTGTGTCCCCACCTAGAGAATGACCTTTGCTCCAGGAGGTCATATCCTTTCCCTATCTTTCACCTTGTAGCACTAGTGAGGTGGAGGAAACTAGCGTCCAATTGTTTGATGAAATGATAAATGCATAGTGAAATCCTACTGCTACTTGGTTCCTGCCCAAACCAGGAAGTGACTGATCTGACAATGAGAAGACTTGGAGTAGGTGGCAGGGCAAAGTGAGACCCAGGGCTGAGGCCAGCAGTATTGACCGTTTGCTCTGGACATCAGCTTTTATGGCTGTGCTCTCAGGGAGGTGGGCTTTGGAGACAAGAAAGGGGTCGAGGCGGAGGGTATGGAAAAGAGTCTGAAGATGACATGACAAGGCATCGGAGGGAGGGGAGGACTTCTCCACTGAGGTTGGAATTGATTCACTGGGGACAGATTTCTGGATCCCTGTTATGGTAGCACAGATTTCCTGGCAAGAAAGTCACTGTTTCCCAGGAACAGTGTGGGACAAGGTGGCCTTTCGGCATTTTGGAGCTTTTCTGTCTCAGCTGGTGGCAGGAGGACAAGAGGGGATGGGGAATCAGCTGCCTCGTGCACTGTGTGATCTTACGTTGCACCCAAGAGTGCCTGGTAGACAGGACAGTGCTCCAGCCTGCAGCCCTGAACGATCAGCCCTGAATCATCAGCTCAAGTTGCTTTGTGCTGGCTTTATGTGATCACCAGGATCCAAACTCCTATGGTCACATTTCTTAAAAGCTCATCCTTGGATTCAGTCGTTGTGTCTAGGACCCTTTTTTGCTTGTTTGCTTTTTTTGGGTCACACCCGGCGATGCACAAGGGTTACTCCTAGTTCTACACTCAGGAATTACTCCTGGCAGTGCTCAGGGGACCATATGGGATGCTGGGATTCGAACCGGGTCAGCCGTGTGCAAGGCAAATGCCCTACCTGCTGTGCTATCGCTCCAGCCCCTAGGACCCTTTCTTAAGGGCTTTCTATGAACCAGGAAATGTGGGTGCTAAGGGCATCAGAGCCCCAAAGGGAGTTTGCAGTTGGACGGAAGAGACAGTCAGGTGTAAGAACAGCCTCCAGAGAAGGTGACAAGTGCAAAGGAGATGTCTCCTAACAGGAGGTGACAAGTGAGTGTGGTCAGAAGACACACAGGAGCTAACCAGGTACAAATGGGGACTGGGGCACTGGAGAATGAGCACAGGAGTTAAAGAACTTGCTGTGCATGCTGCCAAACCCAGTTCAATCCCCAACAAGCACTGTACATAGTCTCTGGAGCACTGCCAGCATGTGACTTCTGAGCACAGAGCCAGTAGTAACCTCTGAACGTCAGGTAAGACCTCCCCACTCAGTAAAATGAACCTGTTACACCAGTATTCCAGGCGAAAGAGCCAGGGAGAGCTGTGGAAGATAGAAGCTGAGGCCAGGGGGTATATGGAAAGGCAGTTGTAACTGGAATTGAAGAACATTTTGATTGGGTGCGGGGGGAGAGCGGGCTTGGGGTTTCCTCTGTTGAATGATGGTGCCCTCTTCTGAGTGTAAACAAGGGGGCTGTAGGGGAGCAGGGTTGGGGGGTGAGGACAGAGGGAAGACGGGGACTTCCGTTTTGAACATTTTCCCTCAGATGCTCCTGAGATACGTAGGTAGAGCTGGCAGGTAAATGGTAGATCTA
This sequence comes from Sorex araneus, assembly GCF_027595985.1. NCBI lineage: Eukaryota > Metazoa > Chordata > Mammalia > Eulipotyphla > Soricidae > Sorex > Sorex araneus. The sequence goes on from NC_073307.1 coordinate 87,193,219, forward strand.
GGGACATGGGGTACAGGGTTGAGAGCAGGGCTGGTATGAGTATGGGGAAGTGTGGGACCCTAGACAGGGGGAAGGGGATTCATGGGGTGACACTAAAGAGAGAGACCAATTTAGGGAAACAGAAAGGGATACAGTACGAGAGAATACTAGCCATGGATGTAGAAAAACCTTAACAGAGTACCGTCACAGAAGGGGGGAGATGAAGAGCTGGAGGTTAAAGAAGGAGACATCACAAGACCTGTCTAGTTCTTAAATCAAGGACCTGGGGTAAGGTCATCCAGGAAGGCAGCCTCGTCCTATGCCTGGAGGCTGATAAAATTCATTGGGGGATAGACATGGAAGGAGGGTCCATCATCCCAGCATGCTCCTGTAGACTATTACAAAGTCAGGGCTGAGGTCAGCGGGAGAGGGAAGGGCACTCGGTATTCCCAGAAAGTTGGCAGGACTCAGGTGATATGGGTCCAGCACCTCCTGAAGTTCTCCCACTGGTGTGCTGGGTTGCTGAGGAGGGCAAGGTGCCAAGGCTATGGGAACTTCAGTCGCATGCATTCACAAAGCTGTGCGGGCAGGGGGCAGGGGTGTTAGAGCATGAATGCCTATGAGAATTTTTTGTGATCTCAGAGGCTCTGGAAATAAAACAGGCACAGTTTGGACAGATGAGGGTGGGAGAAAGACCTGACAGGAGAGAAATAGTCACAAATAACTCAGCCTTGAAAGAACATAACTTTACAGGAGCACTAAACAATGTCTTTGCTGCAACTGTACGGCAGCCGGAGATGTGAACAGAGCCCAGGGTAAGCAGGGCAGAGCTGGCCAGAGGTGGGGATACTGTTGAGGTGAGGGGAGCAGTGGGAACAACCAGTAACTATGCCAATGGTCAGCTCTGAGCAGGAAGATTTATTGCACATTTATTTATAAGAGTAGAGAAGTGGAAACAGTAAATTTCCTCCAAGGGGGTCGAACCTTGTAAGCGATGACACTTTATGTAGCACTGTAGCGCTGTCATTCTGTTGTTCATCAGTTTGCTGGAGCGGGCACCAGTAATGTCTCCGTTGTGAGATTTGTTGTTACTGTTTTGGCATATCGAATGTGCCACGGGCAGCTTGCCAGGCTCTGCCGTTCAGGTGGGATACTCTTGGTAGCTTGCCAGGCTCTCCGAGAGGGACAGAGGAATTGAACCTGGGTCGGCCACGTGCAAGGCAAATGCCCTACCTGCTGTGCTATCGCTCCAACCCAACCTAAGATGGAATATTAGGTAGCCAACAAAATACTGTTTTGGTCAAATTTTAATGATAGAAGAAAACTTAGCTTATTAGATGAAGTGAAGCGAGAGAATCACAGAGTATCTATTAAACAACCTCAATGAGGTAATGTGCAAACAACCTTAGCATCTGTTTTTAAAACTCCAGTCACAGAGACTTCACGATGATACTTGTAGAACGTGATAGATTTCTTGCGCATTTTTTAATGTTTGAGAATGTTCTTCAGAAATTGTATCTCTGGAAAAGTATCTAAGAACAGCATTCTTTTACCTTTTACACCTGCATGCAGGTGTCTGTCCTGTATATATATATATATATATATATATATATATATATATATATATATATCCATGTACCAGAATTATAACCAGGTGTTAGACCAATAGTTTTCAACCTCTCTACACCTGCTGACAGGCAATGGTTTGTGAACCCATGATTGAAGACTTCTCATCTTTGTTTTTTGTTTGTTTGCATTTGGGCCACACCTGACTGTGCTCAAGGTTTATCCCTGAACTCTGTGCTCAGGGCTCATTCCTGGGGATGGGGAGGGGGGGGACCATATGGGGTTCCAGGGATCAAACTTGAAAGGGTCAGCCCTTGTAAGGCAATAACCTTACCCTATCTAGGTACTACCTATCTCTCTGGCCCAAGATCGCTGCTCTTGAGGAACTCTGTGTGTGTGTGTGTGTGTGTGTGTGTGTGTGTGTGTGTGTGTGTGTGTGTGTGTGTACACCAGAGACCAATCCTGGGATTTCTCACATGCAAGACTCTCCTTCTACCACTGGTCCACACCCCCTCATCCTAGAAAAACACATTCTTAAACCAAAAAAAAGAAAGGGTAAATGCTATCACAGATTCATTTGACTTCCTCAGAAAACCCTGGCAGACCTGTATTGCCAGGTATAAATCCTGAGCACTGCCAGGTGAGCCCCCCTTAACCCCACAAAAAAGAGAAAACAATAGCACAGAATCTGCATTCTCCCCACCCCTAGAGTGGGCTCTCATCGCTGGAGCCTTGGTTGATGCCCTGTATTTCAGAATTACGTGCTAGAGATTTTATTCCCAGCTCTGCTGCCGAATCTCCAAGTGCCCTGTGGCCCAAATGTGCTCCCAGGCAAGTTATGTTCCCATGAGCTTGGATTCTTTATTCACATCCCCAACTCTCTTCTTTTGTCATTCCAGGGTCCACTAACCTAGAGCCATCTCCTTCCAAGCAGATTCTTTGGGCTGCAAGATAGGACCTGCATGATGGCATGCTCATTATCTTCCTAAAGTGAATATTTCTAACTTTGCAGCAGAATTGTCAGCTTGTCTCATCCTGAAGGCTGCCCTTAGACCCATTGAAGGATTTGGGTCACAGAGCCAGGAATCTATACGTGTGTGTCACTGGAGGAATTCGGAGTCAATAAGGGATGGCACGTGCGGTGGTAGTTTCCATAGGTTACCGTATAGCCCAAGGCTCCAGTAATCTATAGTGCCTGGGGTAGTGCCACTCTGAGCTGCCTCCAATATTATGGCAGTATTCAGTTGGATTCAGGTGGCTGAATTCTGAGCACAGTTCCTGGCACAGGGAAATGTATTGTGAGATACCTCTGTTACTACAGTTCTTCCTGAGTTGTCGCTAAGTGCCGAGAACTTTCTCTCTTGCCCTCCCTTCTGTTCATTCCCATCCTTCCAGAGATCTTTGGAGAAATCTGAACGTTTTCATTCTGGGGACTCAGGTTGATGTTTAGGTCACAGGAATGGGAAAATGAATGGGAAATCTCAGCAGAGGAATCCCCTCTGCCTCTTCATTTTGATGTCTAGCTTCTGAAAGAAGAGGTGTTTGAGGAGCTTGAGTGATAACACAGAGTGTAGGGCATTTGCCTTGCACGTGGCCAACCCAGGTTTGATTCCCAGCATCCCATATGATCCCCTGAGATACCGCCAGGGGTAATTCCTGAGTGCAGAGCCAGGAGTAACCCCTGAGCATTGCCGGGTGTGACCCAAAAAGCAAAGAGGTGTTTGGGAACCACATGCTTTACCAGGCTCCTAAGTTCTTGAAGAGCTCAGCAAAGGAGTCTCATTGTCTTGGTAAAGACATCAATCTCCAGACATTGTGGGTACCTTGTGGGTCTGCCATGTGCTTACAACATACGTGCTCTGCCTTGAAAGGTGTACTTTGATTTGCATTCAAACTGGTCCAGTGTGTCATTTTCTTTTTTTAAGCGAGCGTGGGCATCCACTGCTTTCCATAGGAATTCACAATAAAGTTTTTCTTCTGATTTGCAAACCTTCCTAGCATCTTTAAAATATTATTCAATTCACAAATGTCTGCTTTGCACTCAACCTTTGCAGGAGAAGTCGGGTACAAACGGAGGTCATGGCTTCTTTTCTTGGCTGAGTTGGTGCTTTGTAAATTGTGTTAGTGTGGCATTCGCCAGCTACATTATTAACATCACCAAGGGGAACTAAGGCATATCATGTTCAAGGATCAAAACTTCCACGTGCTGAATCAATGCCAGTGCATTTCCAGACCCTTCCGTTTGACCACAGTGAGTTGGCAGCAGCCCCTTCCCCTGGACCCTGGGACTCAGCCACTTGTTACTTCCACTGAGCTTCCTGGCTTCTCTGTACCTCCCGGGTTTACCTGGACATTAGCATCTACTTCGTATCGTAGCTCTCTTGTGATCCCTTCTCTGAACTCCGGTTCACCTTGTGCTTTAGACCGCATGCCTGGAAGTACTTGACAGCGTTCCCTCAAGCAAACTTAAAATAGGGAGATCCCCTGGAAATCAATGACTCTGAAGTCTTTGTAGACTGGTCCAGTGGCAGAAAAGTTCATCTCTTGGCCAGAGGTGACCACCCGGGATGAGCTCTCCCACATTTTCCTACTTCCGTTCATCAGATCCTTGTCAAGTCCCTACAGCCACAACCCCCCCTACCCCCACCCCCGACTCTGTGGCCAATCCAATGTTAAGACACATTCCTGCACATTCTCGGGCTCCCACATTTCCCCCCCCCCCCGTTAATCCATTCATTAGCACCAAATTGCAGGGTGCCTTGCCAAACCCATCAGGCATAATTGGGTTTTCTGAAGTCAGACCCTCCAATTACAAGAGTTCAGTTGCCTCATTAGCCCCGTGCATCCTGCAAAAACCCATCCTCAGATATATTTTCCTTCATTCTTGTTGTCATTTTCTTAATGCAGGTATTGTTGTGTAAGATTGTTTGTAATGCACCCTTTTGTTTAACCAACTGTTTGATCTCCAGAACACAATACATCTTCAGACAACTTAGAGCCAACCTTGGAAGAAGGGAGGCGGGGAGGAGTTGGGGGGGGGAGGAGGAGGAAGAGGAGGAGAAGAAGGAGGAAGAAAGGAGACTGAGAGACAAGTCAGTGTAGCCCTTGGACCTTTGGTTGGTCCTACCCACCCATCTCTCTAAACAGGATGCTCTTAGTCACAGCAGGGGAAGGAATAACCCATTTTGTACAAACTGGTGCGCTGAAGATAGGGTAAATCTAAAGTTAAGTGCAGTCTGTATTTGATACTAGGGGGATTCTCTCAAAGTTCATGAACAAAGGGTCTCCTTTTGGGGTAATCATGAGCCTGTGTTTGCCACCCTCTTGGACTTTATAACAGACAAGGTTAGCTTTTAGGAAAACTGTAACCAGAAATTCTAAACCTAGAGTGACTTCTAAAGCCTGCTAGACCCGTGGTTCTCAGCCGTGTTCAGATCGTGGCCTTCTTTTGATCTTATTTCCTTCCTGTGCCCCCCTTTCTCATGGGCTAGCCCCCAAGTCTCATGCAATGACTCCTCTACATGCAGTTTTCACAAGTGCCCCCCTTAGAAAAGTCATAGATTCAGATATGCTGGTCCTGACTCTCATACCCTGAGCTCATCACCACCCATCCTTCTGTTCCTCAATGTCTCTTTTTAAGCAGCAGTACCTTTCTCTTGAATTTCTTTTTTATGGGGATGGACAATACCTGCCAATGCACAATGACTTCTGGCTCTGTGCTCAGAGATCTCTCCTGATAGTGCTTGGGGGACCAAATACAGTAACAGGAGTGGAACCAGGGTCCACCAAGTGGAAAGCAAATGCCTTGATCCCTGTGCTATCTTGCCAGCCCATCTCTTGTACTTCTACTCCTATCTCCCTTCAAGGTCTGCAGTGATAGCATAGCAGGTAGGTCGTTTGCCTTGCACGTGGCCAACCTGGGTTCGATTCCTTTGTCCCTCTCAGAAGAGCCCGGCAAGCTACCGAGAGTATCCCGCCCACACGGCAGAGCCTGACAAGCTCCCCGTGGCGTATTCGATATGCCAAAAACAGTCACAACAAGTCTCACCATGGAGACGTGACTGGTGCCCGCTCGAGCAAATCAATGAACAATGGGACAACAGTGCTATATATCTCCCTCCATAGCACTAGAGACAGTGGAATGTCTGTTTTCAGTTGTTGCCTGTGGCTTATGTAAGGGTCCCATGCTTCCACCCTCTAGTTGAGGGTGAGAATGGATGGCTCCCCTGTGTCCCAGGTATATTTCCTGTCCTGGATGCTGTGTCTGTTTGTGGAGAGTGCTGAACCCATAGAGTTGACACTCAGGCCCTTGCTGCTCCTGCTTGCCTTTGCTGTGTCCAGGGGCTGCCTGGCCACCTGTTCCCAGGTGGCCTCTACTTGCTCTTCAGGGGCATCTTGAGAAAAGGATGCATTGAGATCAACCAATGCTTTCCAGAAAAATTAAATAAATAAATAAAACATTTCTCGGGGCTGGAGCAATAGCACAGCGGGGAGGGCGTTTACCTTGCATGCGGCCGACCCGGGTTCGATTCCCAGCATCCCATATGGTCCTCAGAACACTGCCAGGAGTAATTCCTGAGTGCAGAGCCAGGAATAACCCCTGAGCATCGCCGGGTGTGACCCAAAAAGCCAAAAAAAAAAAAAAAGAAAAAAAACACCAGTTCTCAGGCTAGCCTTGACCCATTGCAGGTCATCTTTAGCCCTTTCTTCTCCAATGAGCTGCAGAAGCCCACTATCCCCCATCTTTGGGAATCCCCTCCCAGAACTTGCTAGAAGCTCTCCCTAGCATTTCTGGCAGCGAGAAGCCAGATCTCCTAAAAAGATGCATCTGAGAGATTTGGGGTACTTGGGTGAGGGGTGAGGAGAGGAGGGGCAATGGTTCTATTCCCATCAGCACAAGAAGCATTGGGGGTCCTGTTGGAAAAAAAAATCTTTGCAGCCTTTACCACACAGGGTAGCCACGGGTGGGAGGGGGCGCTGGGGAGGGGAAGGAAGACAATAAAATTCTGCTTTGCCTTCTGCAAAGGCGTGCTCAAAGCGACTAACGCGGCCAGCTCAGTCAGAGCACGGCTCGATTAGCCCCACTGCTGGATGGAGGGTCCCTGCAGCTGTCGGGGAGGGCGGCGGCGGGCCGGCTGGAGCAAGGCGAGCACACACGGGGGTCACTGGGCAGGCAGCGATGGAGTGGGAAGCCGCCCCCCACGGGAAGGGACCTGGGAGAGAAAGCGCAGGGTACAGGAACCTGCTGCAAAGCTGGGGCTCTTGGACGGAGGTCCCCAAGGTGCCGGGAAGGCTGTGGGTGGGGGAGGCAGCGGAGGTGACCCACAAAGCGAGTGCAGACGTTTTATGCTGAGTGACCGACATATGGAATGTGTTATTGGGAAGGGTTACGGGCTGGAGGGGCTCCTCTAGCTCTTTCGGGAGGGGGTGGGGGAGGGGAGGCCTCCAGAAACTCAGGGAGGCTTCTAAACAAAAGGAATTTGAGAAGGGCTGGAGGAATAATGAGAAACGCAAACTGGACCCAGCATTTCTCTTGCTGTCTCCCCCGCTGCTCCTCTGCCCGGCCATACCCGCTTCCCCTTCTGCCCAGGCACCCGGGAAGGGCGCTGGAGACGTGAGGAGAGGGGGCGGGAAAGTGGGACTCCCACGGCCATCACTCGTCTCTGTTCCAGGGGGTACGAGGGGAGGCAGGCGCACGCATGGGAGCGGTGGTGGAATGACTTAATCTTGTTTCCCCGCTTTCTAGGTGAGTGCAGTGATGCCCCAAAAGGAGCAAAGTAACAGGCTTATTCAGGGAGCAACAGGGAAGCCAGAGGCACTTCCCTGGTCTCTGGCCCCGTGAGCCACCGGGAGTTTCCCCTTCCAGAATCCCCAAGTAACCACATGCACACACACACACACACACACACACACACACGCACATACACACACGTGCACGCACACACACTCTCCCATTTCAGCACACATACACACCCAGATGCACACACAAAACACGTATTCATATACATCACGTGCCCAAACACCGCATGGACACTAGGATACACAATCACACTCACGAAAACCAAGCACACACATGAACTCACACAGACACACACCCACCGTGACCCAGATGTACCTAAGGGCACGGATATACCACAGCCACGCTCACACAGACATACCACACACACACAGCCAGACTTGTGCACACATCATACATGCGTCAGGGCATATCGTCACACCACACACTGACACGCAGGCCTGAGCACAGACAGACACACCACTCACTGACACTAACACACATGAACTCACAGGTATACGTTCGCACACAGAGACAAAGACACACACTGATGTGGGCACATGGATACACAGACATACATATGGACACATAGGCACACGCGTGTTGCTGGCCTGTTGGTTGAAAACCCCTCCCCTTCCCACCTTGACAGCTTTGGGACTCGGTCACCTGGCCCCTCTACCTGTCCTGTCCTCTGTGTCCTGACCGGAAGTTTCTTCAGGGTCGAGTGCCCAGAGCTCGTACTGCCCCACCAGGTGACCTGTATCTGGAGGACAGATCTTCTCCCCCTGGTTAGAGGGGATCCCTGTGGGCGCTGGGGTCCTGCCAGTACTAGGGAGTGTAGAGGTGCACGCGCCAGGGGCCAGCAGTGGTGTCCACCAACAGCCTAAGTGTGACTCTGGCTCTTCTGGGGCCCGTGTGACTCTGGAGGGTCTTCTCTCCCACCTCTAATGGTCTCTCTCCAAGGTCACAGGCCCGGGCCCTTGGTACGCTCAGTCCCCGTACAGAAAAGTGTGTTGTGTTTCTCCACATCCTTGCCTCTCCGTCTCTCGCATTCCCTCGCTCCCCTGCAGTCTCCGTGTCGAGGCACAGGGAAAGCTCCAGAACCAACAGCATTCTTGCCACGACGGCCAGGATTGGCATTTGGTTGGAGGGCAGAGCTTTGAGTGAGTGGGACTGGAGAGGACAGTGACAGTAGCGGGGCACAGCTGTGAAGAGCACTGGGACGGGGAAACTCCAAGAGAGCAGTGATTCTGCCAGAACAGTGCCTCCACACTAGCAGGGGGTGACTCACGAGTCAGCAGGAACTACGTCTGGGGGGTCCATGCTCTTCTGTTTCTCGTTGACCCCCAGATAGACGATGGTCTCAGAAACCCCGACACCTGACTCTCCTTGGAAAATCCAGAGAGTTCCTAAAAGAATCCTCCAGTCTGGGGCCCGAAAGGTAGAACAGTGGGTAAGGCACTTGCCTTACATGCAGCCGACCGGGATTTGAATCCTGGCACAGCCTATTGTTCCCTTGAACTCTGCCAGGAGTAATTCCTGAGCTCAGGGCCAGAAGTAAGCTCTGAACCCCACTAAACAGACAAAAAAATAGTTCATGCTTTCCTCGATCCTCATCTAAGGAAAACAAAAGGTATGATAACAGTTGGGGAAATGCAAACTTTCATAAAGGAGGTTGTTCAGTTAGTGCCAAAGCATGAGACAGTGCAGTCCACCACAGAGACAGACTTCCCTCTCTGGGCCGTCCTCACTGCAATAATATATTAATATTAATAATATATTATACTAATATGTTGTCCATTAATAATATATAATATTAACAATATATCAATATATTGATATTGTAGTATATTATAATTAACTTGTAATATATTAACTATTACTTATTGAGTTGGCAATATATTGGTATAATTAGTGTGATGTATCAAAATTAACATGAATAAAATAACAGCTTATTCAATTCAAGCACAATAAAATGTATAAAGGATGTTTATTTTTAAAATTAGATGAAGATGTCAGCGAATATAGTAAATACAGTTATAGTAAATATAGTAAATTTAGTTATAATTTATAGTAAATATAGTTATATTTTTATAATTTTATTGTAAACATAGTAAATTTATAAATAATGATGTAATAAATCAAATCTATAATGTTAGTTCCTATGGATGAACCTCCAAAAAGGAAAGCAGATATTTCCCAGCTGAGAGCTGGTCTCCTGTACTTATACTAAAAAATGACAAAATGCACAAAGACTTAGATAGGTGATATAATAAACACATTTTTTTTTGTTCATTGCACAAGGGTCACTCCTGGCTCATGCACTCAGGAATTACTCCTGGCAGTGCTCAGGGAGCTATAGGGATATTGGGAATCGAAACCGGGTGGGCCGCGTGCAAGGCAAATACCCTACCTGCTATGCTATCACTCCAGCCCCATAAACACATTTATTTGATAAATTCTAATGTTCCATGCTTTTAACTTAATGCCTTTTCATTTTAGTAAGAAGAAACCAAATTTATCAAATTTGTTTATATAATACATTTAAAATGACCTAATACAAGTTTAATCGAACATAATGTTTGAAATTTATGTAGTAAAATTAGCTCCGATGGGTGCATGATGCAGTCCTCTAAAATGGAAAGAGGGCGTTTCTTAGACGAATGGGGCCCCACCGACTTATATAAGCAACATAGCAAATCCTCATTGATTTAAATAGGTGCATAGGAATATTAATTCTTTTAACTGTCAAATAAGGATGGAATGCCTGTTAAGTGAAATTCATTATGCAATTTTAAAGTGATGCTCAATGAGATGATGTTTTGTTCTCAAGTGCTCACTCGTGCCTGCAGGCGGGGCTGCCTGTATGAATCTTCTCTCTTCTCTGCAGGAATGAGGGGGGGACATGCCCCATTTCCTGGGAGCAGGTGGAGAGATGGCACGTGGGCACCCCTCGGGAATGAGCCGGGAAGGGTTGGCTTCCTCCCGGGCTCTGTCTCTCTTGTTCCCTGATCTCCAACAAAATGACTTAATCCCTCTGAGCCTCAGTTTCCTCAGCTGCGAAGTGGGGTTAATCACAGTATCTGCGAGGATGCACGGCGGTAATCCACAGAGAGTGCCCCTCAAAGTCCGCAGCATATGGCGCGGCTCAGGCAGTCGTGCGGGCGGTGATTAGCGGCGATTAGGGCGACGATGCGCCCGTGATTAAAGGCGGCTTTGGGTTCAGGGGGCAACTGGTGCCAAAATTGCTTTCAGAGGACAGGCTCCGGGCTGGGCTTTCGGCTGGCCCAGCTGCCCTGAGAGAGCTCGGGGACTGTTGGGGATTGGAGTCGCGATGTTTAGCAAGAGCCTCCACATACTCCTACCCTGGCGGGAGATGGATTTTCCTCCCGTGGCACCTCCCCGCGGGGCCACACAAGTGGACCCAAACAGACCCTGGGGAAGTTCTAGCCAGATGGCTCCCCACCTCGGTCTCCTGCTCCGGGGGTGGGGCAGGGGGGGGTTCCAGGTGAGCCTCCGCAGAATGGAAGAGGGATGCACCCTAGCTCATCAGAAACAGAAGCTGGTTGGCCAGGAGGTCTGACCAGAGATGGTCACCGAGAGTCCATCTGTGACTTTCTCCTGTGTGGGGAGTGGGGGGTGGGGGACCCAGGGGAGGCCCTAGGGGAGCTGAAAGCTATATTTGACACAGCCCTGACGGCCAGGCGGGAGAAGGATCTCCAAACCCGTGTTCTGTGGCCGAGTCTTCTTGGGGCCAGCCAGACCAGTCTGGTTTGGGTTGGTCCTGATCGTGGTGTTTTGGCGGATGTGGAGAGAAAGGCCTAGGCATTGCCAACCCAGTTGTGGTGTCGGTTTGGACAAGGTGCCCGGAGTATGAAAGGAAGTTGGTTGTGCTTTGGGATTTCTGTAGGTTTGTTTTTCGCTTCTGGTTTTTTTTTTTTTTTTTTGGAGTAGGGGGGTGGCCACACACAGCGATGCTCAGGGCTTACTTCTGTCTCTTATCACTCTGGCGGGCTCAGGGGGCCATATGGGAAACCAGGAATTGAACCCGGGTCAGCTGCGTGCAAGGCAAACACCCTGCCCACTGTACTATTACCTGATTAGTTACTAACTCTCAAGAGGAAGGGGATTTCTTTCCTTCTTCTGCCATTTGAGATTTTTTTACTATTATTATTATTATTAATTTATATTATTTTCTTTGGGGAGAATGGAAAAGCAGGGGGTGGGGGCTAGGGGCTGTCAGACTCACTGGTGTACAGAAACTATTCCTAGCTCTGTTCTCAGGAGTGACTCCTGGTCACTGGACATTGAATTGGCATTAGCCTCATGCAAGCCTTACCCCCCTAACTGCTCTCTCTGCCCCCTGACTCATTCTTGACTTCCTCCTTCTCCTTCTCCTCAATGTTATCATCATTGTGAACATAATTTTTCCTTATAAGTATTATAGGCCATAATACTTATAGGCCGTGTGATACCTTATGGCCTACCTTTCCCTCTGGGAGAAACTAGCAAGCTACTGAGAGTTTCCTGCCCACATGGGACAGCCTTGCAAGCTTCCCATGGTGTATCCATATGCCAAAGCCAGTAACAAGCTGGATCTTGTTCCCCTGACCCTGAATGAGCCTCCAGTGCGGCATCGTTGGGAAGGCCGAGAAGAGAGAGGCTTCTAAAATCTCAGAGATAGGACGAATGTAGAGGTTACTGAGACCGCTCAAGAAATCGACGATCAACAGGATTTTGTGATTGTGATCGTGATCGTGAAGTATTATAGATCAGTTCCTCCACAGCTCCACCCTGGTAAGAACATTAATGTGTAGCTGTATAACACCTTGCAAATAATACTGATATCTGACTCGTGGGCCCCGCTCAAATATGAGGCATAAATCTAATGCAAAAGTCATTGGATCGGGCCATTCCATTGTTCTCAGCTGCTTAAGCATTTAATAACCTCAGCCTGGGCTGAAGAGAGCGCACAGGGTTTAAGGTGCTTGCCTTGCACTTGGCCGACCCAGGTTCAGTCCTTGGCACCACATATGGCCTCCCTGAGCCATGCCAGGAGTGATCCTAGACCCAGGAGTAAGCCCTGAGAACTGCTAGGGGTGGCCTCCCAAATAGCCACACACACACACACACATACTACACAGACATGCACAAAATTTAAGAGTGTAACCCCAGTTGCTTTTTACAATACCATAAACATAAAACACGACTCTAGCCTCACTATCTAAACTATTAAAACAACAACAACACCAACAACAGAGGCTCACCCCAGCTATAATCCCAATTTTCTGTGTCACTGAAGCAAGCCACCCTGGTGTGTGGTTCCCACTGGGTAGTGGAGTTACTTCGTGTGCAGAAATGAAACCCAAGCAGAAGTCTCAGAAGATGCAAATGGAATGCATGCTCATAGCCTGAGAGTAACCACTGCAGATAGCCTGATGATAACCCACTGTAACTGTAACTCACCTGGAGGGACATGTGTGTGCGCAAGCATGCATGCACAGGAGGGCGTCCATCCAACTTTATGGAGTGGTTGAGTACGATACCCAGACCCAGGGAAAGCACCTGCATGAGATAAGTACCCTAAGAACTAGGAGTTGGACGGGCTCCCATGTTCTTTGCAGATCCTTCCTTGTCCACACGAGATGGCCATGAAATAAGTTTGTAGTCTGCCCAAGATGAAAGGAACTGGAGTTTCCTGTGGCTTGTGTCGGCATACCAAGCTCCTTTAAGATCTCGCTGTCAAGACAGGACCCAGACAGAAGGTTCCCGGGGCCGGGGAGTAACCCTGCTACCTTCCTGCCGAGGCTGCTAGTGCACATTTGTTTTGACATGTGCCATGCAGTCTCTCTCTCGCTGCCTGGAGGCCAGAGGACGGTAGGCTTTGAACAACGTCAAATTCCTTTCCCAACAGCTGTGTGCTGCACGCTCCCAGCTCGGAGCTCCAGGCATCGAGTTTTCTTTCTGCAGAAGAGAAGGACTCTTGCCCATCCAAGTCTTTCTACTGCTCATTTCCTGGCCTGGCTAGTTCAGAAATGCTTTTCCCGGAAGTGGAGGTGGGGTGTCAACCTCCCAGATTTTCTTCTGTCTCTCTCTCTCCTCTCTCTCTCTATCTCTCCCTCCCTCCCTCCCTCTCTCCCTCTTTCTCCTCTCTCCCCTCTTCTCTCTCCTCCCCTCTCTCATCTCTCTCTCCCTCCTCTCTTCTCTCCCCACTTCTCTTTCTCTCCTCTCTATCCTCTCTCCCCTCTTTCTTTGTCTCTGTCTCTGTTTGTCTCTCCTCTGTGTCTCTCCTCTCTCCTCTATCTCCTCTGTCTCTCTGTGTCTGTCTCTTCCTCTCTCTCTCTCTCTCTTCTCTCTGATTCCATGCAGAAAACACCTTCATTATTGATTACACACCTTTCTACAAGGCAAATAGAATGTTCCCCAAATTGAAGACCTTGTCCTAGTTCAAATCCTGGACCAAACGTGGGCTGTGACATTCCGTTTTTAGAACCCTGAGTTAGGTTATTTGAATAACAGGAATTCAGCAGGAGGAGGCCTGCTTTGACTCAGTGTCCATACACACCCACCCAGGGGTCACAGGGTATCACTCGAATGCTCACCACACAGCATGGAGAGGGGGAGACCCTTTCATGTGTGAACCACAGGTGGTTTCTTTGGGGGTGGAGGACACACCCATCAGATCCTGACCCATTCCTTGCCCTCTCTTGGGTGTGCCTTGTGTATCCTCAGTTGACATTGTAAGAGATGCCCCCTCTCAAGAGGCATGCTCAGGGTAAAGGGGATACATTTCAGAAAAGGAGCATAGTGCTGGAGGGTAGCTCCGTGCTGTGGCACCTCCCCAGGCCTCCTTCTGACGAGCTCATTTCTCATGGACTCCACATGGCAAGTTCAAGTCTCTCCACGCCTTCCTCCTTGGACAAGCCTTCCCCTCCCGAGGAAGGTTTGGATTCACGCTGCCCCCAGTGAGTTCACCTGCCTGTTTCCAGTTTCTACCACATCATGCTATTTCCGGTCGCCAATCCCCAAGGATGCAGGGACCAAATTGGTCTGTCCTCACAGGTGTTTGTCGCATCTGCCTTTGGGCGTGGCATCTGTGATCTGCCCCTTTTCCCTACCTACCTTTGCGTCCAGACCCTTAAGAAATGGATCAAAACCAGAGTGATTGTCGGCAGAGATGTTGCCAGGATCTCTCCAGGCTTCCGTACTTGACAGGAAGGCTGAAATCCCTCCCGGGAGCAGTGACCTGGGCTGAGAACCCAGAGATTTGAATTCATTCCGCACTTAAGATCTGGGAAGCAAGTTTCCCCAGTCTTTTAAGATGGCCTTAGAATGACATTTCCAGGGGTCTGGAGCAATAGTACAGCAGGTAGGGCATTTGCCTTGCACGTGGCCGACCCAATTCAATTCCCAGCATCCCATAGGGTCCCCCGAGCACTGCCAGGAGTAACTCCTGAGTGCAGAGCCGGGAGTAACCTATGAGTATTGCTGGGTGTGACCCAAAAAAATTTTTTTAAATGACATTTCCAGCACATTTTCTTGATTTTTTTTGTCATTCTCCTTTCACAGTCTTCTTTCTTCTTTCTTCTTTCTTCTTTCTTCCTTCTTCTTTCTTCCTTCTTTTTCTTCTTCTTCTAATTCTTCCTCTTCCTCTTCTTCTTCTTCTTCTTCTTCTTCTTCTTCTTCTTCTTCTTCTTCTTCTTCTTCTTCTTCTAATTCTTCTTCTTCTTCTTCTTCTTCTTCTTCTTCTTCTTCTTCTTCTTCTTCTTCTTCTTCTTCTTCTTCTTCTTCTTCTTCCTCCACTTTTTCTTCCTTCTCCTCCTCCACCTCCTCCTCTCCTTCCTCTTCCCCCTCCTCCTCCTCCTTTTTCTTCTTCTTTTGCCGCCTCTCCCTGAACAAGATAGCGGGGTTATCTGGCAGGATGTAGTCTTTGCGGCCCTTCAAATTAGTCAGAGACCTTGTCAAAGCTGCAGAAATTCTCCAAAGGATCCAGCCCTTCTGGACACAGCTGGACAGTGTCCTCGGTGACCCCAGTCAGAGCTTTTATTCCTCTATATGCTATGGCGAACATGAACGCTCCTGAATTTGCATACTCAGAGCTTGGCACCTGCAGGACACAGAACTATGGTTGCTTACTTTGCAGGCAGCCGACCTGGGTTCAATCCCTGGCAGCCCTAGATGGTCCCTAAGCCCTGCCAGGAGTGATCCCTGAGTTCAGAGCTGCTGAGTGTGACTCAACATTTAAAACTAATAATAATATTAAAGAATTGGGTACGATGAAAGGTACTTCTACAGGGGAACATCTGTCTTGGGCTTAAGGGGCTCTTGCCCAAGCTGCCTTCTCAGTAACCCCTGCTTTCCAGCACCCACGCCAAACCCAGGGTGGAAGAAGCCTTGGTCAGTGCTGTGTCTATGGCCACACCAGGCTCTACAGGAACAGGTGACCTGCCGCAGGGCTGACCTTGGCAGGCATCAGACCCAGGAGGGACCAGGAGTCAACAGAATTCTGCTCACTGCTTTCCTGAGGAACGTTTTCATTCAGACTCTGCGGGGACAAAACAGAAAGGAGGACAGCAAGGCCCCTGGACAGACAGCTTAGAGCCCAAGCTTCTTGGGGCGGTGCTTAGCCTGCTGGGGGCAGCTGTGCCGGCTCCAGGCTGGAACTTGAGCTGCCGCTGGAAATAAACTCTCTGGAATGTTTGAGAGCAGACACACACACACACACACACACACACACACACACACACACACACACACAGAGCACAGCACAGTGGACTAATGAAGGGCATCAAATTCAGAGCCAGGCGGGGTGACTCCTGGCTCTGCTCTTGGCTAACTATGCTTCATGCCTGTTTCTGCACTTGAAATGGGAAAGACAAGAGCTTGCCTCGGTGACGATGTCAGCACGATGAGAAGCATCCCCTGTTTTTGTGAAGGAGGTGTCTTCTTGGTGGTACCTACCCTAACGTGGCTGACCAGGCTAAAGGTTCGCTGCATGCATGCAAGTGCATGGAGTGGGATCTTGAGGTGCAAGCTAGGGTGGGCGATTGTGCCTGAGGAACCAGCGAAACTGGACAGATTCAGCTCCTGTCCCTGCAGGCTGAGGTGGCCATGGGGCTTGACTTCTGTTTTCCCCTCCACTACGCTTCCTTATCCATTTCAGCTGCAGCTTGGATACCCAGAAACCCTCTCTGTGGATTGTAAACAGAGCCAAAGAGGAGGACTCAGAAATTGCTCTCTTTTTAGTATTTTGAGGGATGGTGAAACCTTGTAGGAATGTTGCTCCAGGGACTGAGAAAACACCATATGTGGGAAAGCATTTTGAAGTGAGGAAAAGAGCAAATGCAAGTTGGTCAGAATCTTGGAAAACTTGGAGCTGCCCAAGCGGGCACTGGGGAGAGTGTCGGAAGGGGGTTTTACGGAGGTCTTTAACAGGTCTTTTTCCAATTAGAGCCAAGAAGAGCCTGGGGACCGAGGTCTGCTTTGGAGCCAGGTCCTGTATTTTCTTTGGGAAAAGAAGGCAGAGTTGATTGGCTTCCAAACCAGCCTTGGCAGAAGCCCAGACTGCATCTCAGACTGGGAAGAGTGTCTTGGAGAGGGATTGATAGGAGTGGGTGCTCTTGTTCAGTCATTCAACACAGAAGCTCAGTCCTGTGCTAGGCGCCCAGTAGGCATGCATGGAAGAGATGGGCAAGGAAGAGGCAGTCCAACAACCTTAACTCACTGCCTCTGCAAAAAGTGGGGGATTCGTGGTTTAGTATCAGAGAAGAGCCTGGAACTCACTGCCTCAAGATGGGTTCACTGATATGCCCAGCCAGGGTGTTCCCTTTACAACCCCCGCCCCAGTGTCTTCTTGGTCCCCTGGTACTTTGGGTTTTTTTGTTTGTTTTGTTTTTTTATTAATGAATCACCGTGGGGTACAGATACAGGTTTATATATTCTCGTGCTTGTGTTTCAGTCATATACAGCTTGAGTATCTACCCCTCCACCAGTGCCCGTTCTCCACTGTTGACCCCATCATCCCTCCCACCCCCTCCCACCCTATTCCCCTCCCCACCCCGCCTTATTGGCAGAGCATTCCCCTCTGTTCCCTCTCTCCCTTTGGGCATTGTGGTTAGTAATGGAGGTCTTGGGTGGCCAATGTGTTAGGTCTATAGTCTGCTCCGTGCACGCCTCTCCCATTCCCGAACGGGTCCTCCCACCACATTTTTGCTTGGTATTCCCTTCTCTGTCTGAGCTGCCCTTTCCCCAGCATGTGAGGCTGGTCTCCATCCCCTGGTCCTTTGTATATATGCCTTGAGGGCTGGCCTGAAGCCTCTACACAGTCACAGATGATTCATGTTCAGGTAGCGTTTTCAATTATGATTATGTGGACAGGTGTGAGACTCAGAGCATTCAGATGGGTCCTGTCATTCACCCCTCACACTCTCCCCCTGTCCTCTAAGCCCTCTTCTTGTGCTTTACAGCCAAGTGTCTCTCACTCTGAAGTCTGCAGTGTAACCCTCGGCTGTCTAAGAACCTGGACTCTAGGCTCCGTTTCCTCCTCGAAAGAATGAAGAGACTATCAGTGGCTCTCTCGGCTTTGAACAGCTGTGTGTCCACTAGCCTGGGCTGGCTCTTTGCGAAAATGCTGTAAAGCAGATTATCCAAGTCAGGTCCGCAGTGAAACTGCTGGGTTTTCATGCAGCTTTGCAAATAATCCAGTAACAGTTTGTGCCCAACACTGTTCTAAAGGGCCATGGCAATGTTTTGGGACTTGATGATGCACAAAAACAGGGTCGATCCATGAATGACATGTGAGAGTCGTTTGTCCAGGTACCTTCCCAGACTAGATCTCTTTGTGCTGAGTTTCTGTATGTACAGGTGGGGTGGTAGCAACCGGTCTGTGGAGAATTTGTAAACAGTAATAAGAGTATCTAATCATCATCATGGACCTTGGTAACTCTTTCTTTTCTTTTTTTTTTTTCCTTTTTGGGTCTCACCTGGTTACTCCAGGTGAGACTCACTTGGGTCTCACCTGGTTACGATGCACAGGGGTTACTCCTGGCTCTGCATGAAGGAATTAGTCCTGGCAGTGCTCGGGGGACCCTATGGGATGCTGGGAATCAAACCCGGGTTGGCCGCGTGCAAGGCAAACACCTACCCGCTGTGCTATTGCTCCAGCCTCTCCTTCTTTATCTATTTATTTTGCAAAATGGACGGTCTTCCAAGCATGCTGAGGGGGTTCCCTGGGCCACTCTTGGGGATGGTCAGTCAACCTAGCCAGCAAGTTCAACATGAGTGCCCGGGTATGTAGTACTGCTTGGGCTTAGCGGTGCCATCTACACCCAGCAGAACCATGCAGTGCCAGGGATCAAATCGGGCTGTGACACACACGAGACGTGCCCACTAACCCCTACAGTATCTCTCTCTACCCCTCTGGCAACTCTCGGAAAACTCAGGGACTGGTCACCCTCTCTGATGGCCCCACAGTCACTTTACTGTCCCGCGGTAGCCCCTGCTCCTTGGTTGGGCTGGCCAGGCTATCTGGGGTTGAGGGCATCCATTTCCCAACCTGCCCAGGCTCTCCCTGCCAGGTGGCAGATGAAGTCATTGATCCTGCCCTCTGCCCTCTGACTCTTTGCCCTGCCCACCTGCCCACCAACTTGGGGCAGCTTCAGTGCCAGGACAGGTTCAGTGGGCACGCCACCAGGGTGACCCCACAGGTGCCATGCTCAGGAGGGGCCCCCCACACTGAGGGTTTACTTCTCTGGGGTTGCCCTCTTGAATTCCTTAAGCATTTTATCTTGGAAGATATATTTGGTGAGGAAAGCTGGAGCTTCCAACACGCTTACACTGCCATGGAGTTTTGCCCACTGCCCTGTCCTTCTTTGACTTTTGCCAGTTCTGCTTTCAAGCCCCTTCGTTGTGGCTTTGGATAGCCATGGTGTGTCATTCAAGTTGCATTTCACTGGACTTGCAAGGTGAAAGGAATGTCAGCAGAAGAAGGGTGGGAGGGGAGTTAGCTCTCCTATGGGAACCTGCTTTTCCCAGCATAGCTGGATCCCTGGGGCAACCTGTGGAGTGAGCATGTGAAAGTTTGCAACCCCTTCTCGGCTCTGACCTTGAAGGAGTCCAGGGAGTGGCTGCCATGGGGAAAAGGTGGGGTCCCCTTATCAGCAAAAGAGCCAGGAAACGGAAATTGGAGCAAAGGACCAGTGATGTTTCTTTTGCACGGGGGGGGAAGAGGGTGTGGGTGACGCAAGGAAACAAGATTTGATAGGTAGCATTGGTGGGGCCCGGAAGTGCATTCGCCTGGGCCACCTCGGACCCAGGCTCCTCATCAGCTCGCCTGCTCTGCTATTTCTTGTGTTCCCTTTGTTTATTTCCCGTCTACGTTCCCCCTGGAGTCAGCGAAGTCTTTCTGAAAATATCTAAGGTGAACCAAGGGAAGGGCTTTTATTTTCCACGCTTCGACAGAGCTTTAAAGAGGAAGCGACCTACCCCTGGGGAACCCCGCCAGGCAGCAGCAAAGGTAATTAAAGGACAGGAACCACAGGGCGGGCGCTGCCAGCCTCATCGAGCAGTGGGGATCACCCCTCCACCACCCCTCCCCAGCTGGAGAGGATGGAGGGACCCGCCCTCGGAAAATCTGGGCTCTGCTGAGTGAGCGGGGGACTGGCCATACAGGTGTCTCGAGATCAGCCGTCTAATCCCACAAGGACTCAACCCAAACCCCATGTCGAGGCTCTCCCATGGCAACCGCACGAGAGCGTTGATGGGTTAACATGCCATCGAAACCCAGAGATAACTGAATTAGAAATAGAACCCCTGAGAGAGCCATTTTGTAATGGAAACCTGAGAGAGAGGAGAGAGAGAGAGAGAGAAAATTATTCTACAAAGCGGTCTCGCTGCTTAGGGGCCAGGCCAGCCCATTCCTCTGAGCGGGTGGCCACGGCCACTCCTTTCTCTGCATGCATGCGCGGCAGGGCCGCCATCTTGAGGAGAGAGTCCCTGGGGGACTCGTGGACATGTCCACTGGAGAACTTGTCCCAGCGCCCTGAACTCAAGCCCTCTCTCAGAGTGGGGAGCCTTCCATGCGCATTGACAAAGGTAGGAGACTGACTCCCCACAGCTGGCCGGTCAGGGAGGGGCCCATCTTTGGGGACCCCTCTCCCACCCTCCCACCCCTGGCTTCTCACTACTGGCTGCAGTGGGAAGGGGTGGGGGTGAGAAGGTGTGGCAGGGATGAAGGGATGATTTTTGTTGTTGTTGTTGTTGTTGTTGTTTTTCATTTTGGGGTCATATCCGGTGATGCACAGGGGTTACTCCTGGCTCATGCACTCAGGAATGACTCCTGGCGGTGTTCAGGGGACCCTATGGGATGCTGGGAATCGAACCCGGGTGGGCCGCATGCAAGGCAAACGCCCTCCCCGCTGTGCTATCGCTCCAGTCCCGTGCAGGGCTGTTTTTTGAGTCCATGGCTGCTCATGAGAGGAAGTCGGTTGGGAGGTTCAGAGTGTTTGTGCAAGTGCAGCAGGGTCTGCTCAGGGGACTTTGAAAGAGGAGACAGGACCTGGCCCACCAATACTAGGAGGCTAACGGAAACTTGGATGCCCAAAAGGGGGAGAGGAGAGACAGACAGACAGACAGACAGACAGACAGAATAAAAACGCCTGCTATAGAGGGGTGGGGGGGTGGGGGGGTGATGGAGGGAACCTGGGGACACTGGTGCTGGGAACCGTGCACTGGTGGAGGACGGGGTGTTGAAACACTGTATGACCGAAACCTAATCATGAACAGCTCTGTAAGGGTCTGTCTCACCGTGATTCAATCTTTTTTTTTTTTTTTTAAGGAAACTCTTGGTATCAGTCAGGCCCATGCTGCAGTGGGTCTGGGAAGGTACCCCGCCTTTCCATACTGCTGTTTGCCTCGAATACTGTCTGGCTTATGGGTTTACTTTAAAGTACGGATGGGGCTTGAGTGGCAGAGCACCTGGTGTGGCACATGAGACCCCGCGTTTTATACCCAGCACTGACAGCCCCCCCACCGGGCACAGCCAAGTGCAGCACAAGTAAAGAAGCTGAGTAGTTTTCTCCTGTCCCTCAACAACAACAACAACAACAACAACACACACACACACACACACACACGCATGCACAGCTTTTTTCTTTTTTTTTTCCAGCCATAATGCTAGAAGGATGATGGTTGAGAGGAAGGCACTTGGCAGTTTAGCAGAGGAAGTCTGGCAGGGCTTCTTAAACGTTTCCATGAGCCACCCACTCGTTTTGCTCAAGACACGCAACCTGGGTGCGTGTTACAGACACGCCTCCGATTCAAGATGCAGTTGATGTCCCGTTAATGTTCTGGTCAGAAGCTTTTTACCCAGGCCGGATTTTGATCCATCCAGGTCTATAGATTCAGGAGTCGGGCTGTGGAGCACCGTTTCTCAACATGGCACCTTTTCTGTGAACCCCTGCTTTATTTCAAGGCGGCCACAGGTGTCAAGGGGGCCCACGGCAGGAGACGAGGGGGTCTGACTGGTAGAACCGGGCACCCCAGGGGGATACATAGGAAAACAGTTGGGTGACTTCTCTCGATTTGTAGACTCCTATGAAGGCAGTAGAATCATGTCCCCCTCCAGTTCCCCAAGGACATGGACTCACTCGGTTGCCGCTGACCCACCCCACTCACACCTGTGTTTCCTTTGCAGCTCTTACAGGTGAACAAGGTGATGTCCATCTTGTTTTATGTGATATTCCTCGCTTATCTCCGGGGCATCCAAGGTAACAACATGGATCCAAGGAGTCTGCCGGAAGACTCGCTCAGCTCCCTCATCATCAAGCTGATCCAGGCCGATATCTTGAAGAACAAGCTCTCCAAGCAGATGGTGGGCGTCCAGGAAGGCTACCAGAGCCCCCTGGCCAAGGCCGAGGCCCCGGCGCGGAGGCCACGAGAGACGGAGCAGGGGGAGCCCGCCAAGGCCGAGTTCCAGCCCGTGGTGGCCATGGACACCGAGTTGCTACGGCAACAGAGACGCTACAACTCGCCCCGCGTGCTGCTGAGCGACAGCACCCCCCTGGAGCCCCCTCCCCTGTACCTCATGGAGGATTACGTGGGCAACCCTGCGGGGGCCAACCGGACGTCCTCGTCCTCGTCCTCCTCCTCCTCCTCTTCATCCTCCTCATCCTCATCCTCATCCTCGTCATCATCAGCATCAGCATCATCTTCATCCTCCTCCTCCCGGAGGAAGCGCTACGCGGAGCACAAGAGCCACCGCGGGGAGTACTCCGTGTGCGACAGCGAGAGCCTCTGGGTGACCGATAAGTCATCGGCGATCGATATCCGGGGACACCAGGTCACGGTGCTGGGGGAGATCAAAACCGGCAACTCCCCCGTGAAACAATACTTTTACGAGACGCGCTGCAAAGAGGCCAGGCCCGTGAAAAACGGCTGCCGGGGCATCGACGACAAACACTGGAACTCGCAGTGCAAGACGTCGCAGACGTACGTGCGCGCACTGACGTCGGAGAACAACAAACTGGTGGGCTGGCGGTGGATACGGATTGACACGTCCTGTGTGTGTGCCTTGTCGCGGAAAGTGGGCAGAACATGAACCCGCCTCTCTCGTTTCCCCCCGTATATAAATTATTACTTTAAATTATATGATATGCATGTAGCATACAAATGTTTATATTGTTTTTATATATTATAAGTTGACCTTTATTTATTAAACTTCAGCAATCCCCACCCCACCCCCCACAGTATATAAGCTTTTTTTCCCCTCAATAAAATCCGTGTGCTTGCCGTCCCTCAGGCCTCTGCCATCTGTTGAACTGATTGTACAACACGCAGTGGACGCACACCGGGGGGAGGGGGGTTTGTTTGTGTGTTCGTTGGTTTGCGTTGCAGAATTGGCAAAGCTGAGACTTGCCCGTTGGGAGTCGATGGCGTCCGAGTCAGATGATACCAGAGTTGTGTTATAGACACGGCGATGCTTCCACTGCTGGTTTGCCCCATGCCTGATTCATTCATTAAAAGAACTCCGTTTACTTCCATTGACCCCAAACACTAGGTAGTTTGGAGCTGTGTAGAGACGGACAAGTCCACCTTCAAGCATCGCTCCCATCTATCTCTGCTGCCCCATGTACCGATTAGAATTACGACCGTCTCCTGTGCTACCCTCAGTCTTGGAACAATAACAACAAACCTGGCAATTTGACTGTTGGAAGTTTCTTTTCAGCACATTTGTTGGTTTGGTGGGGTGGGGCGGGGGGGATTGGTTGGGCTGGTTGAAGGGTTGGATTATCTTTGTGGGTTTGGGGGTTTTATTTTTGTTTTTTGGCTTTGGTTTTTGTTTGGGTCTTTGGTGAATGGTTTTCATCCTTTTAGGCTGTAGGAAACCTTTTTAACTGCTTGTAACAGGATTATTGTATGGTCCACCCAGAATCAGACTGAAATGAATGGTGAATAATTCAATACGGGGAAGGAATTTACCCATAGAAAATCTCCTGGGGCATGCCTTCTTCCCCACACTGGGTGGTCCCCCCTAGGACTCAGGGCTGCCTAAGGAATTAGAGTGGCCACACTTTGGAGTCAGACCCAGGTTCAGATTTCGGCTCCTTGCCGGGAGACTTGAGCTGAGGTTTGGTCGGTTCTCAGACTGTAGGCTTCTGAGAGTCAGGAAGTCGCGTGGGCTTGCTTGACTGTCGCCTGATCTTTCTTTTTTTTTTGGTGGGGGGGGGGCGTCGGTCTCAACCTAACATCCTCTGTAGAATTTCTAACAGCATAAGGCATTCAGGAATGAGGGTTCCTTACCCATACCTTTCCTCACCTTCCTTGACTGTTGTGCCCCTCCCTGGTTCTTAGTTGGGTGTCACTTTGAGAGAAAGGCTAGTTGGAGGCAAATTTTCCCAGAGCCCCCATTCCCCCCACCCCGCAACACACACACACACACACACACACACACACACACACACGCACACGCACACATCTGTCCTGCAGAAACAGGCCCAAGGAGGTCATGAGAAGGCGACCTCAGTGGGGGCTGTTGATTTACTTTGCCCACCAGGAAGCAGTGTACTCGCATAGGGCTGGAACTTTTTTTAAAATTTTATTTATTTATTTATTTATTTTTAATTTATTTATTAGTGGGTCACAGTGAGGGTACAGTTACAGATTTATACATTTTTGTGCTCATGTTTCCCTCATAGAAAGTTCGAAAACCCATCCCTTCACCAGTGCCCATTCTCCACCACAAATAAACCCAACATCCCTCCCACCCCCCAATCCCATCTCCCCCACCCCCACCCCCGCCACTGTGGCAGGGTATTCCCCTTTGTTCTCTCTCTCTAATTAGGTGTTGTGGTTTGCAATAAAGGTGCTGAGTGGCCATTGTGTTCAGTCTCTAGTCTACATTCAGCCCGCTTCATCATAGGGTTGGAACTTAAGGACTGGAATTGTCTGTCTCTGGTCTGAAGCACCAGGAACCTACGAAGCTGCCCATGTACCCCCAAACCCTGTCCTGGACCTTCCCTGGCTTGCCCTGTCTTCAGGGCCTGTGTGTGGTCTCTCTGTAGCAGTCAAGTGCTCTCCAACACTTACTGTTTATCACGTGAACCCCTAGAAACAAGCTCCTCAAATGGCAGCCACTTCAGTTCAGAACCACACTCAACAGTGCTGAGAGGGCAGCAAAGGAGGAATTTATGTGGCCCCGTGCCCGCTCCACGCTGAACACTTGCAAACACAGACAACCCACTGCTCCTTGTCATTCCTCTGGGTAACTCTTAGCTGCCTTCCTACCATGGTCTGCGAGTAGCCACGATGAAGGGTGAAGACAAATCCCTCTCTGAATGAGGACAGTCTGGCTTCTCTCAGGACCTCCTCCCTTTCCTTATGTGCAGGGCAGCCTTGCATTTCAGAATCAATGTTATGACCTAAAAAAAAATCTAGGGGCTGGAGAGATAGCACAGCAGGTAGGGTTCGATTCCTCTGCCCCTCTCGGAGAGCCCGGCAAGCTACTGAGACTATCTTGCCTGCACAGCAGAGCCTGGCAAGTTACCCGTGGAGTATTCGATATGACAGAAACAGTAACAGAAAGTCTCACTGTGGAGACATTACTGGTGCCCGCTCGAGCAAATCAATGAGCAATGGGATGGCAGTGACAGTGGTGACAGTGACAGTGGAGCGATAGCACAGTGGGTAGGGCATTTGCCTTGCACGAGGCTGACCGGATTTGATTCCCAGTATTCCGTATGGTCCCCCAGTCCTGCCAGGAGTAATTCCTGAGTGCACGAGCCGTGAGAAACCCCTGTGCAATGCCAGGTGTGACCCAAAAAGCGATATATATATATATGTAAAGCAAGCCTTCTGCCTGGAAGCCTTTGGTGGTATCACTTCTGGGAGCCATCAACCAGAGCACAATAATCAGACTGATAGGCTAATTGGGGTGGGGGAATTCTCAGGACTCGACCTTACCCAGTTGTAGGATGACATTGCTTTGTCCTTTCCCCTCTTGCCAAAAGGAGCTTATCTCAGTTTATACCAGAGTTTAGGCTTACCCCAGTCACACCCATCAAGGTGTTCCTGAGTCACTCCCATCTCTTTGTTTAGCTGTAACTACTTCTCTATGCTCTCTTCCCCAAAACAGTTAATCAGCTTTTCCCCCTAATCTGACTCTGCTAATTTGTAAGGTCAGACCTTCCTAGGACACTGAACTTAGAAGTTAACATTGCTTTTGTCCTCTCCTTCTGCCTTTTGAATAATTTACTTTAAAGCAATGTCCTTTTTGTATAGACACAAGAAGACAATATTATGCTTTTGTAACTTGGGACTTAATTGGCTTAGAATATTATTCATCCCCGGGCATCTGCTTTCTCCACTTAAGCCTCAGTTGCCCTCAGTTCCTAGCACCCCAAAAGTAGGGTCTCAGTGAGGGACGGGACGGATCCAGGGCAAGCAGTGAGTTATGTGCTATCCTGGCATCGAGATGGGCCTGGCCAAAGTGCCTAATTCTTAGCTATAAGTTAAGAGCTTGATCATGGACAAATGCTGTCATGATCCAAAAGTAATGATGATACTAGGACCCTGCTAGGGATAGGAAAGACTAATATGACCTGAGCACTGTAGTCTGAGATCGAGATGGCCCCAGGAGAGCAATTCTATAAGCTTTAATGCATTTCTTATTGTGTCCATACAAAATGATTAATATTATGAATGCTTGAAACACTCATGGGACTCCGCCCTTTGGTGGATCCTCCTGCTGAAATAGAATCAGTCCTAGGAGAAGCATCCCCTGAGGGAAAGGAACCTTACCCCTATTGACTGTGACCACACCTATGTGTATGCCCCAACCCCCTCATGCTGGGAGGATTTAACTAGGCTGTAAGAATGGGTTGTGGGGCTGGATCCGGGGGGAGATCCAGAGAGAGATCCAGAACTGGGAGAGAAGCAGAGAGAGAGAATGAAATAAACTGATCAAGCAACCAGTTTGGCCTTCTTCCTTCCATCACCTGCCCTTGACCAACAGCTACACACAGTGGTTCCAGAGCATTGAACATGGGCAGTGAGACAGAGCCGCTCGGAGAGCCCACGAGTGCACAGGCGTGTTTAGTATTTTACACCCAGTCATTTTTAGGTTTCCCTTCTGAATCTTCTATTCCAAAGGATGGAGGGCCTGTCTGGAAGATCTGGATACTGAGGGAGATAAATTTGGGAGACCCCATTCTCTAGTCCTGGGACGGTCCAGTCCCTAGACAGCTGGGTCAGGTGTGGACCCAGCCTTGAGTGAAAGTTGACATGCTTTCAGAAAATGAGAGAAGTGTGCTGTTGGGGTCAGGCCAGCTGCAGGAAAACATGACCGTGGGCATGAGATGTAAACTGCTCTGCCCGAATTCTGGGCTTCAGTCCTTCTGCTGTCTCTACCTCTCCCAGGCTGGGGGACCGGCCATGGAGAGCAACCAGGCTCTGTTTCAGAAAGTATTGTCCAATGAAGGTATCTGAATGATGGTTGAGTCAATGAATCAGGATGATGTGCCCAAGGCACAAACCTTCCTGAAGCTTCTAGGGGGCCTGTTTCATCCAAAGCACACATTTAGTGAGAAGCAAAATGTAAACAGGAGAGCCTTGGAGGGCTGGTATTGACCTTCTAGAAAATTCCTTTGTTTCTTGTTGGAGTTTTATTCAACGAAGTTTATGTTGCAGGTCAAAACTTTGACTGGATAGGAGAAACCAGATTTTGACCCAGCTTTGGGGACCATAAAAAGATAATCCTGGATCATTACTGGGAACTTTCAGGATCACTGGGAAAGGCAGTGCCCAGGATTAAGGAGCCTCTTTTCCTCAATGGATGCTACTGTGAGAAACTCTACTGGCATTTTTTAAGGTCTCCGTCTCTTAATTCTCTGAGGCATATGCACAGGCAGTGAAGAGTGAAGACATCAATTCTTTGACCTTAACCTTTCTGAGCGTTTCCTTGACTGTCAAAGGAGGGCTGTGTCTCCTTCACAGGCTGTCTTAGAATGTAATTAAACCAGCCAGTTCCTGGCACAGAGAAGCCTCCTTGGGTGTGGTGATTATAATGATGATGATGATGATGATGGTGACAATGATATGATGATAATTAGCTTTAGGGGGATTTGCAGAAGCCCTCATTCTGGAATAGCTGTGGAAATTCCAAGCTCCAAAGAGGAGAATGGGTCCCAATTAAAGTGGATCAATCATCTCGGTAGGAGGTGGGGTTTTCCTAGTTCCCATCTGCAAGGCCTGCTCACCAAATACCCGGTCCAGCTCTTTCTGATGGATCTTTAATCCTCCTCTGCTGATTCCCCAAGAAAGTATTTCTAACCCTTCAAACATAACTGCTGCGAAACCCATGTGGCTATCTAAGAGACCACCAGGGTGTTGTTCCTTTGCAAATCTGTGATACAGCCTTGCTCTTGTACCCTCTCTTTCTCTATTCCTATCTCTTTCTGTCTCCCTCTTCTTCTTTTCTTTCACTGTCTCCCCTTCTCTTCTCCCTCTCTTCTCTCTCACCCTTTCTTTCTCTCTCCTTCCTTTTCCCATATGTGTCTGTGTGTGTATTGTGTGATGTTCGAGTGTGTGTGTGTGCACACACTTAACTTCATTAGATAAAAACTCTTCAGTGAGGTGTGCAGAAACCACAAAACCACTTGCATTCATTTTATCCCCTTTGTCCATGTGAAATGAAATCTTCGCAGTCTATTCCTGGGTACTTAAAGGTTTGTCCAGCTACACCAGAAAGATGCATTCCCCCAGGTGTCAAGCTCTGAGGGTGGGTGAAAGGCCACACCAGGCCTGACATTGTCCTTCTGAGCTCCAGCTTGACTTGGTCTCAATGAAGTGCCCTGAAGGCAGCAGAAAACCTAGCTTCAAGCCTAGGAGCCACTGCCACGGCATATGGATTATCTCAGTTGGAATCTTCCTCAAAGCCCACCCATCTTAAGGATACCCCCAGCTCTTTCCATCACTTTCTCAAACGACCAAATGACCTTGGCCTAGAAAACTTTTTCAAAGGTGAGCCCAGCAAGTGTTCTGTGTTGATTACAATTCATGGACATTTTCATTCAAGTGGACCAACTTGGGTCCCCTTGGAAGAGTAGGACCATAAAGCAGGTCAAAAGGAATCAAAAGACTTTTGGTCTAGTTCCTTCCATCCTTGACCTGTATTTGGTTATCATGCATGGAAAAGTGGGTCGGGGGGAGAGAAAGTAAGGGTGTCCCTGGGTGGGGCCCAGCATGGGGAGTAGCAAGAAGATGTTCCAGAGATTAGAAAAGCCTTTTCAAAAGGCTGGCTACCACGGATGCAGCTGACTAAGCTGAATTGTCGCAGAGCTCAGGAGTGACATCACCCGTTAAATGACAGGCATCCCGGCAACAAGAAATCCTAAGTTTATTGGGAAGTGATGAAACACAGCCTAAGGAGTCAGAAGGCCTTTCACAATGGAGATGCACTGAGGTGGAAGGGAGGAGGGGGGAGTTCATGCATGTGTTCATACATGCACATGTGGGCATGTGCGTGTGTATAGATGCTTTGATATCCTAGTCATTGATATATTGCTTTTTTTTCCCCAGGAAAGGTAATGCTTAACAAATAACGCTCTGGAATATGAATTTAACCTTTAAGAGACCTACTCGGGTAGCCAGCTGGGAAGCATATGGGAAATGAATATTCTTAGAACCAGAAAACAAGCTGCTCGGGGTTGAGGATTTACAGACAGAAAAGGGACCAGACCAATTCCATCAGCAGAAAGAGAAGGTGTTGGAGCAGAGAGCCCTCTCGTTTGGTATGAAGTGTGGAAAGCTGGTGCTGAGGCGAGGGAATGAAAATTAAGATTAGGCCAAGAAATGTATTTTAATAGTAAAATAATGGTTCTTACATCCACAGTGTTTTGTCCCTGGGAGACACCGTCTCTACCCAGTTGTAACTCTTTGGTGCAGCTGAAGACACTGATTGGGAGATGGTAAGTCACTTGTGGAAGGTTGTACAGTATTGCAGGTAAGGGAAGGTGCTCGTTGTGCATTCCTGAAGGCCTGTGGTTCGGAAGCTTTGTGCTCTTTGAACCGTCACAGAGAAGATGCAGTGTGCTTCAGAGGGTTCTGATCATGGGATGGAAACAAGATGCAGGAGAGCGTGAGGGCCAGAGACACACAAGAAAAGATGGAAGGGTTCCCAACTCGGGAAGACCTGAGCAGTTTTCAGTAGGCTGGGTAAGAGGATTGCGTCCCCTACCTCAAACTTCCTTCCCCCTGCCAACAATTTAACTCTCACTGTTTCTGGGCCAAGGTGGATGTAGCTAACTTCCAAAGTCAGCGCTGCTATCATAACGTGTTGGGACATCTGCAAAGAGATAGAAGCTGGAAATGTCATAACTTCTCAGAATTTGTCAGAACTTTTAATCTTTCCTTATCAGGCACGAATCTATTTCTATTCCTTTCATCGCTAAAAAATATTGTGGAAAACCTTCCAGATGTCAGGGACCCTGCTCAACTAGACTCAGTATGAGAGAAGACATCCTTTCTGAAGTAAAAGTAACAGTAGCAAAAATGGAATTAGAAAGTATAACAGTTCAGAGCAGTGTTGATAATTTTTGCGTCTTTTCCCAGTAACTCTTCACAAGAAGTGTGCTCTATTTCAAAAGTTCTACTTACCACACAGTAGCAAAGATTTGGAATCAACCTAGGTGTCCAGCGACAGACAGGCGGTTCGTGAAGATGTAGTTTTATATACACATAGCTGAAGTATTACATAGCTGTAAGGAATGATGAAACCATGCAATTCACTGCAACATGGGTGGAATTGGAAGAATGTTAAATGAAGTAAGCCAGAAGAAGGATAAACACAGGATGAAATCACTTATATGTGGTGTTTAGAATAACTGGATGAGGGAATGAAATGGTTCAAGGAGGCAATGCTGAGTTAACTCTGGGTTCCAGAGTACAGGGAGGAGAAGGAAAGATATAAAGGGCAGGGGAGAGGTGAAGATACAGATGAAAAGCAGTGGGGGATCCGGAAGCAAAGGGATTCAGATACATCAGTGGTACTAAAGAATGTCAGAGCTAAATATCCAAACCGCAGAGTCAACAGGACTGAAATCATGAGACCCAAACCTTAACAACCAAACTGGTGTCTATCAAGATGACAGGCTGGGGATGAGGCTGTAAGGAAGGAAACTTGGGAATATTGGTGGAAGGAAGATGACACTGACACTGGTTGTGTGACCAGTGCTGGAATATTGTATGTCTAAAACTATGAATAACTTTGTAAACCATAGTGCTTTAATAAAAATTTTTAAATATTAATAAAATATCTAAAAGTTCTAGTTGACAGATAGAAACCCCCTAATGTTGAGGGCAAATCATCAGCTAAACTGGATATAACTAGATGGTCAGCAAGAGAGCTGTAGCAACCTAGACCATGACCAACTACATGCAGCTTAGAACTGTCATCAGGGATTACTTCCTCTGGTTCTAAAGGACGAATAAGAGTTTTGCAGGGCAGGGGTGGGTGAATGCCAGGAAGAATATTCCAGGCAGAAGACAAGACTATCCAAGTGCAGGAGCAGGGGCCATAGTCCAGTGAGGAGAGAATTTGCCTTGTACACAGCTGACCCGGGTTCAGTCCCTGGCATCCCATACCCCGAGCACCGCCTGGAGTAATTCCTGAGTTCAGAGCAGGAGTCACCCCTGAGCATTTCCAGATGAGACCCAAAAAGTCAAAAGAAAAACAAGCAAACAATAACAACAACAAAAAACAGACAATCTAAGTGCAGAATGTTGAAGGGGGATCTGATACAGATAAAGAAAAAGTGGAAAGGGTTGTTGGAATAAGAATATTGTTATGGTAGGAAACTGGAGAGAGAAGTGGGAACCAAATAGTTCAAGGTCACATGGGAAACAATCTTGACATTTAAATTTGATGACTTTGGTGCCTCGGCTTTTAGTTTCAGGATCACTCCGAGGGGTGGATTAAGTAGATTGCTGGAACACATCCCTAGGGCCTCTGGCTCGTGAGGTCTAACAAATTCCTTAAGGGTGCTAGTCCACAGTTGGAAAGTCACTAGATGATGGAATAGTGAGGAGTCACAGGTATTTCCTTTCTCCCAACTATTTATTTATTTTTATTTTATTATTATTATTATTATTTGCTTTTTGGGTCACACCCAGCGATGCTCAGGAGTTACTCCTGGTTTTGCTCTCAGGAATTACTCCTGGCAGTGCTTGGGGGACCATATGGGATGCTGGGAATCGAACCCAGGTCGGCTGCGTGCAAGGCAAATGCCCTACCCGCTGTGCTATCGCTCTGGCCCCATCAATTATTTATTTTAAAAGATGACTTTGCTGGCGGTGGGCGAACTGGAGACAGGTCTTCATTGGGTAGAGCAGACAGCACATGGAAGAATATGGAGTAAGAAGGCCAGGAAAGTCGCGAGAAACATCACATGGGATCATATGATGTTTTGAGATATCCTCAAAACAGATGGTAACCAATGAAATGTGGAGAAAGGTGACAGAGGAAGACACTGAGAAAGCTGACTGTGATGTTCCCGAGGCCTATTAAGTCTAAGTCAAACTCAAGAAGATGGCAAGATGAGTGGGTGTGAAGGCAAGAATGACATGTGTTGGGGCTGGAGCAATAGCACAGCGGGTAGAGCACTTGCTTTGCATGCAGCCGACCCAGGTTCGATTCCCAGCATCCCATATGGTCCCCTGAGCACGGCCAGGGGTAATTCCTGAGTGCAGAGCCAGGAGTACTCCTGTGCATCGCCGGGTGTGACCCAAAAAAGCAAAAAAAAAAAAAAAAAAAGAATGCCATGTGTTTGGTGGCCATAGATCAAAGCAGAGATACCAACTAAAGAATTAATTGTAGAAAACCAGCTCTGATTTACCTACTGCAAATATCCCAGGC
The DNA here is from genome assembly GCF_027595985.1 of Sorex araneus. Lineage (NCBI taxonomy): Eukaryota > Metazoa > Chordata > Mammalia > Eulipotyphla > Soricidae > Sorex > Sorex araneus. The sequence continues at coordinate 87,225,945 of NC_073307.1, forward strand.
CGGAAAAGCCTTTCCAGAGATATGTACATCTAGTCAGAGCTCAATGGAAGTCAAAAGGAGTTTAGAACTCATCAACCAATCAGAATGCAGAATTGCCTCAAGGGAACTCAGAAGGCTTCCTTGGTCTCATCCTAAAAGACTACCCAGAATAGTGCTCAATGCTGACTGAGGAGAAGAAAAGGGAGAATCTGAAATTTGGTGCATCTGCATCTTCACACTAGTGTCATCCAGGGAGGTGCACCCTTCGGTGAATGGGGGGATCAGAGACGTTTTGTTTACATTTCATTTATTGGGGGGAGAGGGGAGAGGGTTGGGTCACCTCTGGTGGTACAGGAACTAGTCCTGGCTCCATCCTCTGGAGTGACGCCTGACGATGTTTGGAGAACAATATATGTGCTTGGGAGAGAACTAGAGTCTACCAAATGTCAGGTAAACATCCCTTAGCCTCTAGACTATCTTTCTGGTCCCTTGACTTACATTTTAAAGGAAATAAATCAGACTTCTCAAAGCTGAAAACTAAAGATCCCGGGGTTAGAGCAATAGTATAGCAGGTAGGGTGCTTGCTTTGTATGCAGCCAACCCAGGTTTGATCCCATAATGTTCCTCAAGCAACACCAGAGCAATTATTTAGTACAGAGCCAGGAGTAAGCCCTAAGCATCACCAGGTGTAGTGCCCAAATAAATAAACAAACAAATAGACAAAAAAAACTTCAAAAGATTCTGGTTAGAAAGGGCAGATTGTGGTCGTGTTTTCTAGGCTAGGACCTTTGTCAGTTGTTAGTTTGTTTCCTTGCATGCTTCATGGTCAACCAAGGAAACGGCCCCATGCTTGTTCTAGCATCCTTTGTCTGGCTCTGATCTCAGATCTGAGCTTCACATACGAATTCCTTTTCCTTGGGGACAACCTTTCCTGACACCTTCACCACCATTTTATACTTGCAAAGCAGTGAGCGTTACATTTCATGTCATAGACCACAAGTGAAATTACAGCTGTATAGTTATTTGCGTAATTACTCATTTGATATGCCATCTCATTTGTCAATACTCTCTATAGGCATTGATGCTGCTTTTAATCAGAGCCCTGTGCTAAAGGCTGGCCACTAAACTGCCAGTAGATCATGAATCAACACTTGTACAACTGAATGAATGACTCCCCTTAATCAGTTGGGACCACACCATGGGAAGAGGGAGTTGATCGGCCTCAGGGAGAATGGATCTCTGTGCAAGGTTCTATTGCTCTTTCATTAGTTAGACATTTGGTATGAAATAAGAGACTACGTCATGGAGGCCAAAAGCTCAACAACAATCATGATGTCCTTTTTAGTCCAAAGATCTGAGACTTTTATTCTCCAGTGAAGTGTGGGACAAGATCTCATATCAGAAGCAACAACTTTCAAATACAAAGGACATGGTCATGAACCAGTGTCAAGTTCAGACTTCTGATATTTCTTATATGAAAAACTGCATCGTTGATGGAATAGTCACTTCTTCATTCAAGCAGACATTTATTCAGCCAACTTTCGCAGAGAATCCCTCTTGACCTAGAGCTATTCTCCTCCTAGTACGAGCCAATCTCTGAGGCTCATACCTTAATGAAACTTACCTGGAGTGATAGCGCAGTGGGTAGGGCATTTGCTTTGCATGCAGCTGACCCGGGTTTGATTCTTCCACCCATCTCGGAGAGCCCGGCAAGCTACTGAGAGTATCTCGCCAGAGCATAGCCTGGCAAGCTAGCCCTGGTATATGCAATATGCCAAAAACAGTAACAACAAGTTTCACAATGGAGACATTACTGGTGTCCACTCGAGCAAAATCGATAAACAATGGGTTGACAGTACTACAGTGCTACCATCCAGAGGGTGTGATGAGAAAAGAAATTTAGAAACTAGAATATATGTGATAGGGCCAGAAAGATAGCACAGGGATGAAGGCATTTGCCTTACATATGGCAAATGCTAGTTTGATCCTGAGCACCACATAGGGGTCCTTGAGTATAGAATCAAGAATGAATTCTGAGCACCATTGGATGTGGTCTCAAATCCTGCCCCCTTTTAGAAAAAGAGAGAGAGAAAGATAGAAAGTATGAGTATAAATTAACTTCAGGTAGTGGTTAACTGTCATCACTGTCATCCCATTGCTCATCGATTTGCTCGAGCGGGCACCAGTAACGTCTCCATTGTGAGACTTGTTTTTTTCTGTTTTTGGCATATCGAATACACCACGGGGAGCTTGCCAGGCTCTGCTGTGGGGGCGAGATACTCTCGGTAGCTTGCCAGGCTCTCCGAGAGGGCCAGAGGAATCGAACCCGGGTCTCCCACGTGCAAGGTGAACACCCTACCGCTGTGCTATTGCTTCAGCAATTAGGTTAATTATAAAACAGCAAAAGGACAGAGATCGAGAAGGGGGCAGTAAGAGGCAAGGTGATGGGAATATTCCAAGTTCTTATTTTTATGATTGAAGTTCTGGCTGCTCTTAGACCCAAGTCCTGTCTAAGGAAGGTCAAACACACTTTAATTTGCTCTATGAAGCAGACGGTCCTAACTCACGTGGAGAATCTTTATCCTAACATCAAAAGCTAAGCTTTGGCAATGGGAATACAAAGAGGTTCTCTTCAAGCATCTTCCCATTCCTCAGCTCCAAGTAAGCTTGTGATCACAAAAACCTCAAGCACCCCTTTTTCTGCAGAAGATGAGAGAATTGTAGACTCTTTGCTTCTCCCAGGAAGGTCCCCTGGCCCTGCCACACCTGCTTCCTTGCTGAGAAACTCAGCCCCGTTGCCTGGTTCCAGAGTAGCTTCACTCTGTTGCCAGGGAGGGCCTCCCCTTACATCCTCTCTAGATGCCAAAAGGCCTGGGATGGAGCTTGGGCAGGGGCCAGCCATTTCTCTGGATCCCTGTGCTTTATCAGCTACACAGGCGGGGTGAGGGGCTGGGGAGGTGGGGGGTTGGGGTGAGGTATACTGTGATCCTTGATGGTGGAATATGTGCACTGGTGAAGGGATGGGTGTTCGAGCATTGTATAACTGGGACTTAAACCTGAAAGCTTTGTAACTTTCCACATGGTGATTCAATAAAAGAATAAATTTTTAAAAAATCCAAATAAACAAAACAAAACAAAAGGTAGAAATTTGTCCAACCCAGAGCTTCATTTCTGGCTCCAGAACCCCAAGAGAACTGTTTTGTTTTGTTTTGTTTTTTAATCTCAGGCATGCTTCAAGGAAAATTACTTTGGGGCCTTTGTCACAGTGAAATTTTATGGCCGAGTTACATGTAATACATAGCCCTTTATGTGAATTGAGCATTAAACAATGTCCTGGGGCCAACGCCATAATACAGCAGGTAAGGCACTTGCCTTGAACGCAGCTGCTCCAGATTCAATCTCCAGCCCCTTAGGGTCCCCTGAGCCCACCAGGAGTAACTCCTGAGTGCAGGGCCAGAAGTAAGCCCTGAGCACTTCTGGATGTGGCCAAAAATAAACAAACCAAACATCCTAGTTCGATTGTAAAGGATCCTGGGAATTGACCCCATCTAGCTGGAAGGGGTGATGGGGTGAGATGTGGGCCAGCGGGGTTGTCCCTGGGAAGCTCCAAAAAGCTGCTGGAACCTCTTCCATCCCAACCTCTGAAGACTGGTAGACCAAGATACTTTAGCCAACTCAGCCAAAATCTTGTAACCAACAGGTGGGGCAGAGCTGACAAAAGAGCCAGACTTTTTTCAGTCCAGATCCCCGCTCCTATCCCACACCACTTACACAGGCAACTTTCCGACCAAAAGCAGAGGGCTCAGTGGTTAGAGAGGGCTTTCGATGCCCCATTCAAGTCAAGCAGAAAGGCACCTCTGCTTCTTCTGGGGACTGCAGACATCCTGAGAGTTCCACCTGTAATCTTCCGTCTGTTTCCTTTACACCCATCACACTTGCAGAGGGTCCCAAACTAATTTGACCTACTCCCCCCGCCCCAACATGCAAAATCGCTCAGCAACCTCCTTCTCCTTGGACATCGATGTTCTTGAGCAAACCAAAGGGACTCACTCCTGATTGCACTGGACAAAACTGTTTCCTGGATTGTTTCAGCATCCCCTGCCCCATGGTGCAACATCACCAATATGGACAAGTACTGCTCCTGGTTAGGGTTGTAGTGACCCAAATTCAGGAGACAAGAGTCTTGAACTCCCATCCTGACAGACATGCCAAGGGGGCTTAGGTTCCTAAATTCCATTCGGTCTCTAGTTTACTGTCTGCTGGTGGTGAGGAGGGTGGGTGTGGGTGGTTGTATGAAGGCTTAAGCCAAACAGCACAGGTCAGCTGAGAACTGGAGCCTGGATCAGGGTCCTGGGGACCTGTGATGGGCCTCCTTCAAGTGTAGAGAATAAGGGATTTCTGGGTACTCCCAGGGAAGAGTGAAAAACAGCAGTCCTTTCTAACGGGAGCAGCCATTGCTTACCTAATGCACCTCACTGACTGAAACCTGACTGAATCCCCTGTCCTACCTCATAAGGATGCCCACAGGATGGAAGGAAGAGACACAATATTTGGTCCACGCTTGGCATCCAGGAAACTCTCAGCAACACTAGCTCCCTCCCGGAGGCAGTCCGGTTGGCCAGCTTCCCCTACCGCGGCCACGCCCACATTCTAGTCATGGTCACTCTTGGTTCTAGAACCGGGTCCCTTTTTCTTGTTCAAATTCCTCATGTTATAAACCATGACTTTGTTTATAAGCAAAGTCATAAACCAAGTCAGTTCTTCCAGGAATTGCGACTTCTAAGTTTTAGGCCAAATCTGGAAACTTTTCAGTGTCTTTGCCAAAATTCCCAGGGTTCCAGGTACATAGAAGATTCCTGATGGATAAAGTTTTCCTTGTTGTATCTGACTTTCCTGCGACTTGGACTCAAACTTCACCATGCCAGACTCCCAGAGGGCCTCTCCGTGCCAGAGCCTGGGCAAGACCCCGTGAATTGCTCTCCTTTGGGATGTGATTGGCTCCATCAGGAGGGTAAAAGGAATAAAAGATGCAGGATAGACAGTAAAAAAAAAACGAACCACTCAGTATGCCCTTCAAGAGCTATAAGTGTTAGGCCAATAGCTGGAAGGGCACTTGCCATGCACATAGCCAACCTGGGTTCAATCCCTGACACCACATATGTTTCCCTGAGCATTGCCAAGAATGACGGTTCAATGTTTAACACAGAGCAACATTTAGCACAGAGCCAAGAGTAAGCCCAGAGATCTGGTAGGTGTGGCCTGAAGAAAAAAAAAGTTATAGATGTGAATCCTAAACTCCTCGCCACGAGACTCCAGCTGGGGGTCTTCAGCACCCTTCTCTCTCCACACTCGCTTCCCAACTTGGGAAGCAAATCACAGCCCCCCTCCTGGAAAGAAAGACACACGTAGCTGGACTACACTGTGATCAACAGCTTTCACGACAGCTTGCCATCACAGCACAGGGCGCTTGCTTCACACCAGCAAGCTGATTTGTAGTGTGAGAACTTTAAGAGAGAAAAAGTGGTGAGGCCACAAAGACACAGTTCTGCAGAGAAAGGGAAGCCTGAGTCCTCGGGAGCCAAGGAGCGCGGTGAGATGGCTCACAAGGGATGCAGATGTTTCATCTGTCCTGAAGGTCCCAAGCACCAGCTTTCTTTCCACGGATTCCTGTTGTGGTCCATGTAGAGCTGAAAGAGAAGGAATAGATGTGGCCAGCAGGTGGACGCCCTCTGTAGCTCCCAGGAGGAGCTTGGTTTTGGAGAATGGACAGGCACAAAGTCATGTCAAAGGAGAGACGTCCTGGGCAGGAATTAGAGAAGGTGTGTGTGGTAGGGACCTGTCAGTGCTCACCTGACATCTGGATCTCACCCATCCCTCTCATCCTCCCAGGCTGGTTCTCAGGACCGGTGGAAGGATCATCTCTGTTGAACTTTCAGCGCCCATCCTGGGTCTCAGTTCTGGAGCAATCCCATTTTCAGCAATCCCATTTTTCTACCTCTTTTTGCCCATGCTTCCTTCTGTCCCATATCAAACCGGCTCAGGTCAGTATGACTTGAATCTGAGGTCAGGTCCCTCACAGTGGGTCTTGGAGTCCACCCTAACATCACCGGAGTCCACAGGCCATGTTCCAGACTGGCGTCGTGTGCTACTCTTTACATCTTGGGTAAGTGTGGCTACGATCCCTCAGGATGGGATCAGAGTTGGGGACTATAAGAACGCAGGCTGGTCCGGTGCAGTTGATATAAATAAGACAGAATTTAATATATATTTACTGAATGAATAAGCATTTTTTTTGTATTTCCTGTTCTACGGAGTAAGGCAAGAAATTATTTAATCTGTCTTATAAATATTTATGTAAAAGCATAAAACCTCAAAACTTTTAAGGCTCAGCAATTAAAGTAGAATATTCCATTATTTTTTAAAATATGCTCAGGCAGAATGTCTCCTTTTTAATTTACTGTAACTAAATAAGCAAATACATCGTGATTTTCACTTTAAAAAACCCATTTTAATCTAAAAAAATAAGAAAATAAATCATGGCAATGTAGAAGTGTTAAAAGCTAACTGTAAAAAATCAGAAATTATGGAACTATAACCTAATGCTGACAGTTCCATTCACTGGCTGGCATATCACACTCTTTTTTTTATTATTTCCCATATATCTTATCTGCACATTCCTCAAATTTGACAACAATTTTCTACATTCCCTTCCTTTAGAGAATAGGAAAGATTTTTTGCTTCTTTGCTATATGATTGACCAAATATTTCAGAAAAGTTTATTTAGGTTTATTGATACTTGGTATTGATTTGTATGTTTTCAGATGTGTTAACAAATTGGGGGAAAACTTTTTGAGGTACTTTTATGCATCGGCTTTAAAATAGCAGGATGTCTTCCTCCCCCTTTCTTTTCAATGCAATGATTAATATTAAGTGCTCTTTGAATTGCCAACACTCATTAACCTGTCCGTCGTTAATATCCCCTGGTGCCATTAAGCTATCTCCGTCAATGGGAGCAGTTTACATCAGTAAAAGCTATAAAATATTTTTACAATGTGAACAAAAAATTCATTCTTTTTTTGTTTATTTGTTTTGGGGACACACCTAGCGATGTTCATGGGTTGCTCCTGAATTTTTACTCAGGAATCACTACTGGTAGTGCTTGGGGGACCATATGGGACCCTGGGGATCAAACCCAGGTCTGCTGCATGCAGAGCAAGGGCCCTACCTGCTGCATTGTCTCTCTGGTCAAACTCATTCTTCGTTAATTGGACTCAATAGAACTCTAAGGGTCTACCCATTGTGTCTTTTGAAAATGGATCCTCCCTATAATAAATTATTTTTCATCCAGGCTTAATTCACCTTCTGGTCAACCAGCCTTAGTCAGGGACCCAGAAAACCTAACATACTCATTTTTTTCTGCTCTGCCCACTTCCTGTCCCCACCAACAGTGCTGTTCTTCTGTCCCAGAGTTCTCAAGATTTTGTGAGGTTAAAATAAAATGATGCCCATGTTCCATATTTGTGTGTAGAGAAAATTGAAACGATTTTCTGAACCTCAAATGAATTGGCTTCAAGGGCCTTATCTACTTGAGTCATCTGGTCGACCCAAATGAGATTTGCTCTGGTTTGGCATATAAGGTTTTTCAGTTTGTTTTTTCAGCAGTACAGTCTGAAAAGATTTGTTCTGTATTACCCATTTTTTTTAGAATATCCAAATAGCCCCCGTATAAGATAGTTATTCGAGGTGGGTGAGGATGAGGGGTCCCCCTTGACCCCCAGCTGACTGTATCCTTTGTGGCTCTTGTGGCTAAGAGTATGGGCTGTGGCTCAAAGTCAATGGTTGGAAAACCATCCTACAGGCAAACAATGTCCTTAAAAAGGCTGGGGTGGCCATATTTATATCAGACAACATAGACTTCAAGTGAAATAAAAATTACAAGAATTAGCATTTCTTAAGGATCAAGGGATCAGTACACTAAGAATTCACACTTCTAAAGATATATGCACCTAATAATGGACCAACAAAATATTTAAAAACTACTAGTAGACATCAAGATGGATACTGGCAGCAACAACACAATCATAGTAGGAGATTTTAACTCTCCTGTATAAACCAATTAGGCAAAAACTCAACACAGAAATATTGGCTTTAAAGGAAGAAACAGAGGAGATGGGCCTAGCAGACATACATAGGGCTCTTCACCCCGCCCCCCCAAAGATCAATGATACATTGTTTTTCAGAGGACATTCTTCAAGATAGACCAAATACTGGGTTGCAAAAGATATCTATATAAAATCAAGAAGATATAAATCATATCAACTATCCTCTCATACTATGATGCTTTGAAAGTGGAAATTAATTACCAACGGAAATAAAAGAGCTCAGACACTTGAAAATTAAATGTAAATAAATAAGAATTTTCTGAGTGAAAAAAACCTTAATAGTATGGTTTTACAAAGGAAAGAAGGAAGGAAGGAAGGAAGGAAGGAAGGAAGGAAGGAAGGAAGGAAGGAAGGAAGGAAGGAAGGAAGGAAGGAAGGAAGGAAGGAAAGAGGGAGGGATGGAGGAACGAAGGGAAGGAAGGACGAAAGGGAGGGAGGGAGGGAGAGAGAGGAGTAAAGGGAGAAAGGAAGAGAGAGGTGTAAAGGGAGAAAGAAAGAGAGGAAGGAAAAAGGGAGGAAGGGAATAAAAAGGTAGGAAGGGAAGAAGAAAGGGAGGAAGGGGAAAAAAGATAGTAAGGGAGCAAAAAATTGCCAAAGGCAACAGGGTTTGAGAGTTGGTCTACAAAACTGAATTTACCTGTTGATGTAGAGAGGGGGACAATAGGAGACCATGGTGACAGGTGTGGTATTGATGCATTCGCAAAAGTTAACAGTATTGTAATATAAATCAAGTTACCTCAGTGAAAATGTCAGGCTGGTATTGGGGGCCTATAGTTTGTATTTGCTCTAACTCTGAATTTAGCTTGTTTAAAACTCCCATACTCTCATAAATCATCTGTTTCTGAAATTGTGCACCAAAATTCAATATTCCAAAGCATAATCATAGTTTACATAGAAGTATAGAGATATAGTTTCCCATGGATCTGAAAGGAAGTGCAAAGTATAATTATACCTCATCATTTTTTTCCACACAGTTATTCCACACAACAGACTACCCAGAGCTTAAATATATTTTCTAAGTTATTTCCTTCACACATACATTTGTTAATAATAATGAAATAGCAACATTCAGAAAACAAAATGGGTTTCTAGGTAGCTTAGGCATTTAGGTTACAATTGATTTTCGGTTTTGGTTCTTTTTTTCTTTTCTCAGTGTTGGAGATAAAACCCAGATTCTCACACTGTAGCACTGTCCCACTGTCACCCTGTTGTCCATCGATTTGCTTGAGCGGGCACCAGTAATGTCTCCATTGTGAGACTTGTTGTTACTGTTTTTGGCATATCAAATACACCATGGGGAGCTTGCAAGGACTCTCAGTAGCTTGCCAGTTCTCCAAGAGGAACAGAGGAATCGAACCTGGGTCCGCTGCATGCAAGGCAAACACCTGACACATGCTCTACCACCAGGCTAGGTTCCCATGCCTTGGGATACTTCTCTAATAGCCTAGTATTGGAAAGACAATGAAAAAGGCCAATTAAAAAGACCAGGACAGTGTAAGGAAGGCTGGTCATAAGTGCTTCCTGGGGGTCAGGACTCGAGAAGGGGGGTAGAACGGCAGAGAGGGAAAGCAGAACAAAGTAAAGAGCACCCAGAATTCAGATGGGATGTGGAATGCAGTGAACGCAAGTGAACAGAGCTGGATCCGCATATTCTGCTGAGCTATGAGCAATGACTCAGACGGGAGGTGATTCAGTAAAGAGGTTCACGACCACGGAAAGAGCATTCAGGATAGAGATGGGCGGGGCAGCATCTGGTGTCCTAAGGAACATAGGCCATCACATTGATTTGGTCATTTCCTATCATGACTTCTATGCTTTTCCCTCGAGTGCCCCAGGACACACCTCTCTTTGTTTCTGATACCCACTTCTGTTGCCCAAATCTTTGTCTTTATAAAGCAAGAAGCATAAATGTCAATGAAATAAGCCCAAGATCTGCACACCCTATGCAGGAGACCATCCACGGACGGGATGCAGGAGGCTGGCACGCAGTGCTCCCACAGGGAAGCGGGTTGTCCTCCGGGCGTGAAAGTGCCAGTCTGGCTCCTCTGGGAAGGCAGGCTGGGTGCACAATGTCCAAACATGCGTGCCAAGCAGAAGGGAAATTTGGGTAAGTCTGGGGCCGAGGCAGGGGGTGGAGGTGTTGACAGCATGTGGCCACATCTTTCACCCTCTTTCCTCTCAGAGAGAGATTTTCCTGTTGTGTCTCCCCAGGGCAACCTGGAGCGTGGGACAGCGCGGATGGTGCCCAGCATCCCTGGGCTGGTCCAGGCACACCTAGTTCTTCCTTGGTGAAGGTCTTTTGTGGGTACCCATGTGTGTCCCTTTTCTCCACCAATGTGCTCTGAGTCAGTTCCCGGGAAGCTCCCAGAGGCGGGCGAGGGTGGGGGGGGGGGGTGTTCCCAGAGCTTTACCAACAGGCTGGGTGACATGTGGGCGTCTGGGCTGTGAGCCTGGGAATCGGGGAGGGGGTTTCTGTGCAGGGAAGCTGACCCAGCCCAGCCATAAATGCCATCCTTTTAGGGACACGCAGGAGAATTTTATTGTTTCATTGAAAACTGAGCCCCGGGTCCAGCTGTTCTGCCAGAGAATTCCAGGCAGCAGGGACGGTGCGGGAAAGTGGGGAGAGGGCTGGGTTTGGGGAGTAGCTGAGATCTTGTTCCTGGCGTTTAGGGGGGGGGAGGGAAATTGGATGCGGTTCCAGGGCTCAAATCCTTCTTTCCTCACACCCCAGGGCGCTGGCTCCACAAATGCTCGTCCAAATCACCAGGACCCAAGTGTATTTATACCCCCTTTAACAGCGCCAATGGGTTCTGAGTTGGTTCTGTCAGTCAAATTTTAAAGGGGTGGGGGTGGGGAATACACTTTTTTTTCTTTTTTGGTTTGGTGGGGGGTCACACCTGGCGATGCACAGGGGTTACTCCTGGCTCATGCACTCAGGAATGACTCCTGGCGGTGCTCAGGGGACCCTATGGGATGCTGGGAATCGAACCCAGGTAGGCCACATACAAGGCAACCGCATTCCCCGCAGTGCTATCTCTCCAGGTCCAGGGAGGACACTTTGAAAAATTCCCTCATTGGAGATTAGAACCTGTTCCTTGTTGGAGGTAACAGGTCAGCCAGCAGATAAGAATTCACCTCTGGATTTGCTCAAGGAATGGTGCTCGAGGGTCTGCCTACACCCAGGTGGCTCTCTCCTCTGGCCACTTCCACTTGGTCTTCCTCTTGTTGTCTTTTATTTATTTATTTTTTATTATTTATTTATTTATTTATTTATTTATTTATTTATTTATTTATTTTGCTTTTTGGGTCACACCCAGCAATGCACAGAGGTTACTCCTGGCTCTGCACTCAGGAATCACCCCTGGTGGTGCTCAGGGGACCATATGGGACGCTGGGAATCGAACCGGGGTTGGCCGCGTGCAAAGCAGACGCCCTACCCGCTGTGCTATCGCTCCAGCCCCCTTGTTGTCTTTTAGATTCCCCTTCTTAAAGGGACTCCTACCCCCAGAAGCAATCTCTACACCCAAGGTAACGTTATTCATCAGACCAGCTTCAATCCTACCTTGGCTGGCCTCCCCATCTACTGTCCATGCTTAATGGGTGACAGTTTCTGCTTACAAGACCAGCGCCTGAGAGCTGGGGCTGCATTCTTCCTTTGCCACATAATGATGGTCATTGCTAAGGGTTCCAGCACCTTAGTAGACATGCAATTAGCATATCTCATTATAATGCCTAGAGTTAAGAACTGTCCTGTGCATTTTCTTTGATGAAGAGAAAGACGACATGACAGTGAGCTGGGTGGTTGGAGTGCCCTAGAACAGATGACTGGTTAAAGAAACTTTGGTACATCTATGCAATGGAAGACTATGCAGCTGTTAGAAAAAATGAAGTCATGGACTTTGCGTATAAGTGGATCAACATGGAAAGTATCATGCTAAGTGAAATGAGTAAGAAAGAGAGAGACAGACATAGAAAGATTGCACTCATCTGTGGAATATAAAATAACAGAGTAGGAGACTAACACCCCAAAATAGTAGAAATAAGTACCAGGAGGTTGACTCCATGGCTTGGAAGCTGGCCTCACATTCTGGGGAAAAGGCAGCTCAGAGAGAGAAGGGAACACCAAGTAAAATGTGGTTGGAGGCCACGCGGGGGAGGGGTGATGCATGCTGAAAGTAGACTAGAGACTTAACACGATGGCCACTCAATACCCTCATTGCAAACCACAACACCCAATTGGAGAGAGAGAACAAAAGGGAATATGATGCCACAGAGGCAGGGTGGGGTGGGGGGAGATCGGATTGGGGGGTGGGAGGGATGCTGGGTTTATTTGTGGTGGAGAATGGGCACTGGTAAAGGAATGGGTTCTTGAACATTGTATGAGGGAAACCCAAGCATGAAAATGTATAAATCTGTAACTGTACCCTCGCAGTGATTCACTAATTAAAAAATAAATTAATTTAAAAAAAAACAGTGAGCCGGATGGTTAAGAAAAGGGACCTGAAATAAAATAGGAAAAACATGCTTTTTTTCCCCTTCTGGTATTATCTGCTCGTTAAAATACTTCTTGAGGTCAGATTTTATTAGGTACCTGCCAGGCAGCCTGGAGACACTGAGATGGCAAAGGTTCCCACCGTCTCTGAAGCCCATTTTAATCCCTCATGTCAATCACAGCCCAACTCTTTCCAGTCCTGAAATCCCCGCTTTGCATTTCTAACATGCTTTCCTGCAGCTTCATGAAGAGTTGCCATTTTAGAGTTGAAGAATCGGAGAGAAAACATGTCCAGCCCTTCAGATTAGGATCTCCTGCAGCCAACTGTCATTGGATGATCTTGATGAACTCACTTCCTTTCTCTGGGCCTCAGTGGCTTGGAGAAGGAAGAGTCGCTTACTGCTGGCTGAGCTCTAAGGTGAGCTTCTGATGTTGGCACTCAGTTAAATATCCACAAACAGAGAATCTCAGCACCCAGCATCCTGGGCACTACAGGATGGAGAAGGCCGCTTCCTAGGGGTCCAGGCACCCCTCTGCTTCCCTATCCCCTGAGCTGTTGTTTCCATACTCAGGTTGCAACATCAGAACCCTATTTGACTAGAGAAGAGAAGCAGGGTTGCCCCCTGAAAAAATGGTGCCAGTTCTCCATCTATCCCCCTTTCAAGTTCTCAGAATGTGAGTTTACCTTCCTCTCCTCAGGAAGTGGAATCTAGCCCGCCCTCCCCACCCGTCCCCCGCCCCCACACAACACTCCTTCCGTTTCACTTGGTTCTGAAGCTGCTTTCTATCCAAAAGAACACAAGATTCAAGAGATCTCGTACTATTGCCTCCTTTTCACCTGCATCTTCTTCATCCTTCTTTCTCTCCTCTGCCTTATCCTCCACTTTCTTCCTCTTTCTTCTCCTTCTCCTCCTACCCCTGTTAGAGGGTGCTCAGGTATTTTGTCTTCAGCAGTCAAGATTGAACAAAGAGGATGACGGCAGACGAGATGGCCTAATTTAGTAAAAACTTTATTTGAGAAAAGGAAGGAAAGGTCGGGAAGCTGGAGTATGGTATCTTCTTAACTCCGGTGCTTAAGAAAGGAGGAAAACCTTTCTTTGTATTATTTTTTATTAGAGGGATGGCCGAGCACTGTGTGCTGGGTTTCTGTCATAAAATATAGCAAGATAAGTAGGCTTGGGAGCAGCAGAATATTTGAAAGAATTAAGCTCCCCGTGGCATATTTGATATGCCAAAAACAATAGCAACAAGTCTCACAATGGAGACGTTACTGGTGCCTGCTCGAGCAAATCAATGAGCAATGGGATGACAATGCTACAGCGACAGTGCTACAGTGCTTGTTTGAAAAAAATTATCTTGGGTTCATACCCTGCCTGGGTTCATCCTTGGTGCCTTCTCATGAACTTTTCTCTGGGGCTGTTCTCTTTTATTCTAATCGCTCCCTGCCTATTTCTCTCCTATTGCTATGTCACTGTATGACTTCTTCACTTTTGTCCTCTTGGTTACAGTGTGCTCAGGTATTTTGTCCTCAGCAGTAAAGATTGACTTCTTGATTTCTCCTCCTCCCCATTCCCCCTCCCCTCTTCCCTGTCTTCCCCTCCTCCTGCTCCTCCTCCTCTCTCTTCTTCTTCTTCTTCTTCTTCTTCTTCTTCTTCTTCTTCTTCTTCTTCTTCTTCTTCTTCTTCTTCTTCTTCTTCTTCTTCTTCTTCTTCTTCTTCTTCTTCTTCTTCTTCTTCTTCTTCTTCTTCTTCTTCTTCTTCTTCTTCTTCTTCTTCTTCTTCTTCTTCTTCTTCTTCTTCTTCTTTTCTTCTTCTTCATCTCCTCCTCCTCTTCTTCCTCCTCCTCCTCTTCCTCCTCCTCCTCTCCTCCTCCTCCTCCTCCTTCTTCTTCTTCTTCATCATCATCATCTTCTTCTTCTTCCTCTTATTCTTTCTTCTTCTTTCTTTTTCCTCTTCCTCCTCCTCCTCCTCATTTTTCTCATTCAATTTATACAACTAAATCACATCCTTGGCACCTTATTTATTCTTATTGGGTTCTTGAAACTAGTATGGCAGTTGCTTTAGGCTAGCCTTTTAGAGAACCATGCCAACAGTCCAGCCAAGCCCTCTCAAGAATAGCCCACAGACAACTAAGAACCAGACACGTGAATGTGTCCAATGATGACCTCTAAAACCATCCCAAAAATATCAGCCTATCTGGCTTCTATCAGCAGAGATGCATATCTGACCCACAGACTGGGAACGATAGTAAAAAATGATTTAGATTCATTTGTTTCACAGCAATAACCAATTGATGGTGTATCCTGGTTAACCCCCATAGCACCCCAGTTCTTCCTGATTATGTGCCCCTTAGCATATGTGCATGTAGTCGGCCATTTCTGTCTCACACCGACTAATCTTTTTTGGGGTTTGGTTTGGTTTGGGGGCCATGCCCAATGACGCTCAGCGACTACTCCTGGCTCTGTGCTTAGGTAACACTCCGGGAGGTGCTTGGGGACCACATCGGGTGCCAGAGGTGGAACTGGTGTTTACGACTCCTGTAGTATTGCTCCAGTCCTTAATCTACTTCTTGACAATACAGCTTCCTTCCTGCAAGTTTAATCCTAGATATTAAAGCAGATGGAAAAACCGCCTACAGGATGTTATTTCATTTTTCAGGGTGTCTTAAGAACTGAGGGGCATAAGGCTGATGCTGAGGCTGCTTCTGACAGGGGAGTTTGGAAAGTTACACTGATTAGACACAGCTTGTGGGTAAACAGCCCACCTCGATCTCAGGGCCTGAGTGCTTAGGTGAAGTGGGAATTGGAGGCAAGAGTGATCAGTTATGTCTGAAAATGACCTCTGGGAGAGAGGTGTAGGTCTGGGCAGGTGCTCCAGGAAAGGACTCCAAGAGGTCACTGACACAGGAATTGAAAGCAGGAGCCCCCATACACCCACACCCACCTTTTCCTGAAGACTGACCTTGTTTTCTTATGTAAGTGCTCCATTTCTCTCCCCTATCCAATTAATGTGTGTTAGTAGTCTCATGCAGGTAGGAGCTCGGCTAAGCTCGACAAAGATCAATAAGGCAGAGCTCAGAACTTCAAGGAGCTTTCCAATTCGTGATTCCAAGGTGTGGAAACCATTGCGAGCGAACGCCAAGGTTGAGGTACAGAGTTAGTTATCACTTCTAAAACTAACAATAAAGCAGATTAATGAACTGTCAGCCTCTAGAAAGATCACCGCAGTTATTTTTGATTCCTCATAAGTGTTCTTTTAAATTTTTAATTGAGCCACTGTGAGATACAGTTACAAAGCTTTCATGTTTGATGTTCAGCCATACAACGAACAATCACCCATCCCTCCACCAGTGCAAACTTTCCACACCAATATTCCCATTATACCTCCCCCCCACTTCCATCCCAGTCCTTACCCTACCTCTATGGCAGACAATTTCTCAGATACACTCTCTCTCTCTCTCTCTCTCTCTCTCTCTCTCTCTCTCTCTCTCTCTAGTTTTGGGTATTATATTTGCTCGGATATCCCCACCACCATTCAAACCTGCCTCCCAGGGTAAAACGCTAGATCATTTATTTTCCATTGAGCTTCGGGGAATTAGTCCTAATACCCACATACCGGAGCCATGCTTGTAGAAGCTCATGGTCACCCGGTTTCCATCTGGAGAAGGCAGGGAGACTGCACCTGCTCCATCTGGGGTGCCCTGGTGATATCGGCCCGGCATGGGGCTGGGGAACTCTCCGGTATTGTGGTGCCCACCGAGACTCTTTACTGCTGTGTGCGGCAAGATGGCACTGGGGATGGCTTGAGGGTGTGATTTCCCACTTCAGGGCCTCACAAGCTTTTATCAATCTAGATTTACTTTAATTTTCCCTTTGCAAATGCAATTCATAGTCCAAGGCTAACGCTGTATTGCCAGTCCTCTCCCAAACCCATCTCCCCTCATCTCAGATGAATTTCCATGGACCTATCATTCAGCTCTAATTTATAGGGGCATTCGTTAAAAACAAAACTGTCCATATTTACCTATAAAATTTTTTGTTTGTTTATTTTTGTTTGGGGGCCACAGCCGGTAGCACTCAGGGCTTACTCCTGGCTGTGGCTCTGTGCTCAGGAGTCACTCCCGGCAAGCTCAGGAGTCCATATCGGATGCTGAGGAACAAACCTCACTTGGTCGAATGCAAGACTAACACCCTACCTGCTGTACTATCTCTTCAACCCCTAAAATCGATTCATATTTTAAATCCATATCTGCATCCTTGTGGTAGGTATGTACAGAATCCAAACAATTCTCCCCACCGCATCCCCTCCACTCACTACTAACCTTTACAGTAGCCACGTACACCTCTCATTTGGATATTCGCAAAAAAGTCTTCCAGCACATCTACTTCCACCATCCTTCCCCCATACAATTTTTTCCCCCCAATGGCAGCAGGCAGAAGGAAGTGTTCAGACGGGAGACAGATCCTGCTCATCTCAGTGTTTCAAATTCTCTAATCACACTCAAGTCACTCATCACACTTGCAAGAAAATCCAAACTTCATATCAGAACCTATGAGATCCCAGGACCTGAACCTGACTGCTCCCTGTGCCTCTCACACCCGCAAGCTCCAACTTCTCTGGTCACTTGAGAGCTATTGCTTTAGCGTCAGATTTTCCAAGCCTCTCTCCTTCTGGGCCTTTGCCCTTCCTGTTTTCTCTGCCTGTAAAACTCTCTATGCATCTGCTCTGAACCTGCTTCTGCAGTATTATATAAATAATACTCTACATAATAGTTGAGCTCTCCACAAATCCTCCTTCTTCTGAAAGATTTTTTTTTTACTATCAGAGCTAAAATCATCACCACAGCACTAGCCCTGATCTCCTCCACAAAATCCTTCACTCTTTTTTTTTTACTTGAAGGTTAATTTATTTAGATAGGCACTGGATAGATCTTGTCCAAAGCTTCTGATACAATGGGACTGATTACAACTTAAAGACCTCAATAAAATCATGCTTTATTTTCAATTGATTTAAAAATTAAATTATTTGAAACCCCTTATCATATGTTTATAATTCTTGGGTAACTAATCAAATTTACTAAAAACAAGCATATTTTTGAGGTTTGATTATTAAAAGAGAGTTCTTTTTTCTTTTAATTAATGAGTCACCGTGAGGGTACAGTTACAGAGTTTTGTGCTTGTGTTACAGTCATACAATACTTGAGTACCCATCCCTCCACCAGTGCCCATTCTCCACGATGGTCCCAGGATCCCTCCGACCCCCCCATTCTGTCCCCCCAACCCCACCCCGCCCCTCTGACAGGGCATTCCCTTTTGTTCTCTCTCTCCTTTTGGGTGTTGCAGTTTGCAATGGAGGAATTGGGTGGCTGTCGTGTTCAATCTATAGTCTGCTTTCAACCCGCCTCTCCCATCCCGAGCGGATCTTCCACCACACTTTAGTTGGTGTTCCCTTCTCTATCTGAGCTGCCTTTTCCCCCAGCGTATGAGGCCGGCTTCCAAGTCATGGAGCAAATCTCCTGGTACTTATTGATACTATTGTTGGGTGTTAGTCTCCCATTCTGTTGTTTTAGATTCCTCTAAGATGAGTACATCCTTCACTCTTGATCCTTTCATCCTCTTCTTCACTACCTGTATGCATTTAGCCATATCTGGTGAACCCGTCCACTTATTGCTCAGCCTGAGCTGCCTCAGAGCAGAGGTCTCTTCAGACTGGACGCTACCATGTCTATTGAGCTCTTTGAACAGCACTTGGATGTTCTGGACCTTTCACAAGCATGTGTAGAGTGAACATCTGCGTGTCACAGCACTCCCCTACGATATCTAAATGCGACACTTTGTGCAAATAAACACAATTCAAATATGACTCTGGAAATCAGTAACGTGACTTAAATCCCCTTCCTTCTCTGCTTTTTAAAGGGATTAGGATCAGGAAGATGGAACAGCTGGTAAGGTGCTTTCCTTGCTTTTGACTGACTAGATTTGGTCCCCAGTACCATATATGGTCCCCCCACGTCCCCAAGCACAACCAGGAGTGATCCCTGAGCAGAGAGCTACAAGCAATCCCTGAGCATAGTCAAGAGGGGCCCCAGATCCCAAATAAAATAAATAAATTGGAGCCGGAGTGATAACACAATAGGTAAGGCACTTGCCTTGCATGCAGATAGACGAGCTCAGTCCCAGCACCACAAATGATTCCCTCAGCAATACCAGGCATGATCCCTGAGTGTAGAGCTAGGAATAAGCATGGGTACAGCTGGTGCGTCCCCCCCCCAAAAAAAAAAAAAAACAAATGCACAGTTAATGAAGTAACTAAATTAAATGACTTTTTTCCTTCTTCACATCAAGCCAACTCCTCTTCCAACGTAGGAAGGACTATAATTATTTCCATTTTACTGGTGAGGAAACTGAGGCCCAGAAAAGCTAAGTCACCTTCAGCTTTGCTGTCTTGACAAACCGGGTCAACTCACAGAGGCAGATTCCATCCAAGAATGGTGACCAGAAAAAAGTCACTGTGTGCCCCCCTCATTTTTGAGGGACACTTGCACTTTGTAGCCTTGACTTTGTCCCAGAGATGACCCCCGCCCTCCCCAATCCCAGGTCCTTGCTATGTTCTCTTCATCTGCTTCAGGTTGGGGCTTTCTTCTGACTAGGAGCAGGTGCTGTACATATGGGTGTCTGGGGATTTAGAACACCACCACTGTCCTAAAGCCTTCTGCTCAAGTGAAAATAGACAGTTGTCTGTGTGTGCTCCATGTCATCGCCCTTAAATCTCCGCAATTGGCACAGGCCGAGGGGCAGACACCTAGAGACTTGAGGCTGACAGCTGCTGGGAGTCATTCAACCAGAGGATGACTTGGAGTAGATAAATCCATCCTGCATAGCAGCTTCATCTATATCGTGACTGTACACCATGGCTTGGGGAGTCCCCAAGGGAAGGTGGGCACAGCCACTCTGGAGTTTGCAAGAGGGCTAGCCCAGGGCAACCTCATCCTGGTAGGGACTATACTTCCCAGTCACGAGGAGAAAACTCTGAGGTCTTTGAGGTTTTTCTGCCTCTCTGAAAAACTCTGAGGTTTTTCTGCCTCTCTGAAACCTCTCACTGTTAGCAAGTCCTTGATTTGATCTCTGAAGACCACATTGCACAGAGGAGCAGACAGAACTCTGGTGTCAGAAAGAATTGGATGTGAACCCTGTTTTACTACCTGAGAACACTATGTACTTGAGCAATTCCTTAACCTCGTGCCCAACATCAAGACTCTATCGGGATACAGGCGTGCAGCCAAATCAGGTCATCTGAGAAGTGTATAAAGGGAATATTTACAGTATTGTGCTCTTGGGGACCAGGAAGCGAAGGATCCAGCACCCCAGGCAGGGCTGGGACTTGAAAACAGAATTTAATGGGAGCCAAAAATCTGAGGAATCAAGGACTAGAATTATAGCATAATGGGTAGAGAGCTTGCCTTGCACACGGCCAACCTGGGTTCAATTCTTCACACCCCATAATGTCCCTGAGCCCTGCCAGAAATTTTCCCAGAGCACAGATCCAGGAGTTATCCCTGAGCAGTGCTGGGTGTGTCCATTCCCCCTGACCCTACCCAGATCTACAAAATCAAAATCAAGACTACAATATTTTCCTTCAAATTGAAATTGACAGGGGAAAGAACCATGGTGTAAAACCTTTAATCAAAATAAGCTCCAACAATGCTGAACCATGCTGAAGCTGGTGGCCAAAGGGAAGAATGTGCATATATATATGTTCTGTGTATGTCCCCACAGGGCTGGAGCAATAGCACAGCGGGTAGGGCGTTTGCCTTGCATGAAGCCGACCCGGGTTCGATTTCTCTGCCCCTCTCGAAGAGTCCGGCAAGCTACTGAGAGTATCCCGCCCGCACGGCAGAGCCTGGCAAGCTACCTGTGGCGTATTCGATATGCCAAAAACAGTGACAACAAGTCTCACAAAGGAAACATTACTGGTGCCCGCTCGAGCAATGGGGTGACAGTGATACAGTGATACACTATGTTCCCCCTGGTGATGCTGAGTGGGTGCATTTGCAATAGAACCTGAAACATACATTTCATGTTATATATTTCATATATATTTCATCATCATCATCATCATCCTGTTGATCATCGATTTTCTCAAGTGGTCTCAACGTCTCCATTCGTCCTAGCCCTGAGATTTTAGCAGCCTCTCTTTACTCGTCCTTCCCAATGGTGCTGCATTGGAGGCTCTTTCCGGATCAGGGGAATGAGACCCATCATTGTTACTGTATTTGGTATATGAATATGCCACGGGGAGTTTGCCAGGCTCTCCCATGCAGGCAGAAAACTCTCAGTAGCTTTCCAGGTTCTCTGAGAGGGAGAACTAGGCTATAAGATGTTGCATGGCCGCTTTGTGGGCGCGTGCTTCCTGGAGATTGATTTTATAGTCTCTGGATGTTGGCTGTTGGTGGGATTACACGGTGCCAGGGGCAATTTCTGGGTGTAACCACCTAGCTACTGGAAAATGGGGAATCTGAGCAGAAGATATATACAATTCATATTATTTATATCTTATATTTTAGAGGCACCCATGACGATTTTTGAGCAGTCTCAAAAAGTCCTTAAATTCTCCCAAGTAGATACTACACATCCAGATGGGGTCGAGAGACCCACCAGTAGTTCTCAAATGCCTTTATAGGTATCAATTCTAGGTGTGGTAAATTTGGAGAAGAATTTCAAAATTCTGGAAATCGTGGACAATAGGGCAGAGGTGTCTCTGTCCCCAAGATGGTATAAAAACACCCACGGTAGATAAAGAGAGATCTGCGCTTTTATATCCAACCTGTATTTAGGACCCTAGTTGGGTTTTGTCAATACCTCACATGGTCAGGCTTCATTTGCCATCATTTTTCATGACCCAGTTGAAATCTCAACATTTCAGTGATCTATATTATTAGCACATACTTGTCCCAACTACAGGTTATTCCCAGGATCCAGGGGCATGTGTCCACCAGCAAAGCTTCCCAGGGGTACTGCCTTAACGTGAGGAGCAGTGGCTGGACCACAAGGGGAGATGGTTAGAGCTAGGTGTGGAGAGAGGTGCCAAAAGGGAGTGGACAAAGTTACAAGTTGGGGGCAAGAGTATATCTCATGTCTACTTTCCAGAGACCAAGTGAACATCAGATCATTCTGATGAGATGACAAGGATTCCTGAAAGTCAAGATGGGGAGAGAAGAAGGTCATTGGGGGGGGGCGAGGGTCTTCTTGCAGCTCTGGAGGCTTTAAACAACATCAAAGATGAAGACTTGGGGCTGCCCCATGAGGGCAGAGAAGAACTGAGCAAACACTGTGTCCAGCTCTGAGACAGGAAGCTGGGCAGTAGGGTCCAGTCCAGGGTGCCCAGACTGTGCATCAGGTTGTAGGACTGAGCAAGGGAGCACCTGGAGGAAGAGGAGCTGCTTTGAACAGCTACCTCTGACCAGCTCCTATGCCATACCACACACCATACGCTAACTCTCTGATCCCCATTTCATGAGGAAGGGAACCCCAACTTAAAGCGGATCAAGCACTTGGGTGATAGAGCTCTTATTTGAACTGGAGTCAGTCTCGAAGTGGTCTAGCATAAGGACTCTAGAAAGATGCCTCATTAACTTCCTATATCTAAAATGCCTGATAGGAAAGAGAGTCAGACATAAAAATGACTGCACTCATTTGTGGAATATCACTGTGTCACTGTCATCCCATTGTTCGTCGATTTACTCGAGCGGGGACCAGTAACTTCTCTATTACACTCAGTCCTGAGATTTTAGCAGCCTCTCCTTACTCGTCTTTCCCAACAATTGGAGGCTGTTTCAGGGTCACATAATATGAGACTGACACCCAAGGACAGTAGACACAAGGACCAGGAATATCACTCCATAGTTGGAAACCTGCCTCATTCACTGGGGGAGAAGGCTGCTGGAATAGAGAGGGGATCAGTAAGACAATGCTGGTTGGTAGAATTATTCGGGATGGAAGATGTGTGCTGAACATGAATAAAGAACCAAATGTGATAGCTTCTCAGTTTCTGAATTGCAAACCGTAATGCCCCAAAGCTACCAAGTATGGAGCCCACACAGCAGAGCCTGGCAAGCTACCTGTGCATATTGGATATGCCAAAAACAGTAACAATAAGTCTTTCAATGAGAAACGTTACTAGTGCCCGCTCGAACAAATTCATGAGCAATGGGATGACAGTGACAGCGACAATGCCCCAGAGTAGAGACAGAGTATGGGGGGAATTGTCTGATATGGAGGCAGGGGGAGGGTTGGAAAGGGGGGGTGTGGTTTACTGGGGACATTGGTGGTGGAGAATATGCACTGGTGGAGGGATGGGTGTTTTATCATTGTATGAGTGAAACTCAAACATGAAAGTTTTGTAACTGCATCTCACGGTGATCAATTTTAAAAAACTAAACTAAACCAAAATGCCTGGCAGGTTGGGAAGGTCACTGCTAGCCCAATGGGTTGTGCCCTACTCACATCACCAACTGTGCCCAGAAAACCCTATGGACCCCACGGCCTCTCCGGTTTGCTCTGCCGTTCCTAGACTTGGCCCAGCCATGTTCTTCCCAAGATATGCTCAAATTATTTACAACCTCCTTGCCTCCTCATGATTGACTCGGATCATATTATATTCAACTCACTCCCTTCCCGGAATCGGCTCCACGTCTCCTGCTTGCCCGCCTGCCAGAATGAACTAATCCATAGAAAGCAGAAACTTCCCGCCTCAGCAAGCCAGAGACACACCATAAAAGACTCCCCCTGACTGCACTAAGAGGGTCTCCGCAGGCCTCTGCTGTGCCCGCCTGACCAGTGTACTCTCTTTTAATATACTTGCTCTCCTGGTAAATTCTTTTACCTCCCCACCCAGAGCTTGGACCCAGCGGTGCAGATGTTCTCACGGCTCCTCGTGCTGCATAATTGACTGCCCAGCCTGTACCTTTGCCAAGGACTCAATCAAAAGCCAGAAGAGGCAGGTTTGACAGGAATCGATCCATGGCCTGTGGCCCTGGGCCAGATCTGGTGTGGGAAGGGTGCTCAGTGGGGCCACCTTAGTCTTCCACAACCCAAGTGGTGTTGGCTCTATGGAAGGTGAGAGTTGGGACGTACGGTTCAAGCTACACTTATTTTCTTTCTAGAAGACTTGGTGGGTGGGTAGACAGGGGGGAGCAGGAAGAGGTCAGAGCAGCCAGCAGGCCAGCCAGATCCTCAATGGTCTGTCCCTACCCACTCATCTACATAGGAGGCGAATTAGGTTCCAGACCGGCGTGGGACTCTGTCTGCAACTGACAGGGGTAGCCTGGAATGCACCTGGGCCGGAGGGGGCCTGGAAAAGTGGGATCATGCTGATGCTGCTGAGAGCTGAGCATGACTCGAGAGGTGGAGAAGGACACGTCTGGCAGAGCCAGGATGGAGACGCTTCGGGTCGAGGCAGGAACAGTGTGTGGGATGGCTCGGAAAGGGAAGCTGGAGTGGAGCCAGGGAGCGTGAATCCCTGCAGCCACCAGGTAAGCCAGGGGACCCTGGGCTCCTCCAGGTTTTCACGGGAGTCTCCGTTTCTTTCCCTCTCCTGGAACGTGTTGGGGCGAGGCTGGGTCGCAGGTGGACCCTCTAGAGAGCAAGCGAAGATCAGATCATTGCGGATGGGACAGCAACCGACAAAAGTCAAGGTGGGAGGGGAAGAGGGCCCGGGGGAGCCCGTCAGGGAACTGATTCCACGTCACTTCGCAGCTCTTGAGGCTTTTATCCACAACACTGGTGAAGACTTGGGGGCAGAGAGGACCTGAGCACAGGCTGTGGCCAGTGGGACAGAGGGGAGCCCTAAGACCCCAGAGGGCATGGAAGGCAGGTCTGTCTAGGGTTCTGGCTGCTTCTTGTTGAGGGACTTGGGACACCCACCTGCCCAGACTCCTTGGATGGGCTCCAGAACGCCAGGCAGCCAGACATGAGCTCATGTTTACTCCAGGCATCCATGCATGCAGCGGGGGGTGCAGGGACAGGGGTGGGAGGCAGCCCACCCCTCTTTCTCCATTGTTCCATCTTCACACTCCCAGTCACACCGTCATAAGAAGCAAAGAGCCCTCATTCCCCTTATCGGGCCTATGAGGGCAGGGGCCAGAGGCAGGGGCTCTGATTTTGATGACAGTTCGGGCTTTTAGCTCTGCAGGAACTGGAGGAATAACGTGCAGTCAAGGTGCCCTACTGGCTGGGGTGGAGTGGGCTGGGTTGGGAGAGCCCCAGGCAGTGGGGGCAAAAGGGAATTCATTTTGTCCTGTGCATGAGTCTAAGGAGAGAGCCCAGAGATAGGGCTGGAGGCTTGACCTACTTCATCCAGCTTCCAGCAGGCAACACACCAGGTTTCATCTATATAGCCTTCCCCCCCACACTCCCCTCCACACTGCGTTTGGTATAAATCCTCAAATAGGAGTGTCCACTCTAAAATTCATCATAAAATGTGTGTGTCTGCAACTTTAATCTCCATAGATGGTGGTGTGCCATGCATACTCTATATTCTTTTTATGAATTTCACAGGATGGTTTAAAATCTGCCCATGATGCTCTAAGTCTTGGTTTAACCTCAAACCCATGGAACATCTACAAGGGTGGAACTCTCTTATTAGTTCTAACGCGTTGGCAATTGCTTCTAGAGATTTCTCGATGTGGACAATTCTAACCCTCTGACCATGGTATTGTTTTTTGCCTTGATCATTATTTGTCTTTATCCCTCTTGATTGCATTTATGATGTTTATTTTTCTGGCCTCATCACGTCACTCAATACTCCCAGTGCTACCATAAAGAGCAGGAGTTGTGACAAGCATTCATGTACCAAGTCCCAGCCGAACAAAATTGCTGCCTTGATTCCTCCTGTGTTGGAAAGAGAAAAGACAGAGGTGGCTCAAGCCTGATTTTGCCTGCCTACCTGGTTATCTGTCCCCACCTGCAGATGGACGGACAGTTCAGTAGCTGAAAGGGGAGTAGACGTGGTTGTGGAAGACTTTTGTTTTGCATTCAAGGTGGACATGATCCCTCCCCACTGCAGCTTGTTGCACCCCCAGTCCTAAGTCAGAAAAAATGGCATAGGACCAGATCAGGAAGGGATACGACTGCTTGTGCCCATGGAAAGCTGCCCCAGCCCATATACCTAATGCCCCTACATCGGGTCTTCTTCGTACCTAGCCCTGCCCCATCGGGAGGGGAACATTTTTTTACCTTGTGGTAAGAGAGAGCACCTCAGAGTTTATACCAGTATCTCTGGGAGCCTATCTCCCCTTCCCCTACAATATCCCCCTCACCCGTCAACCCCCTCCCCCCCACACACACATTTTAGGGTGAGTTAAGGAAAAGTTTAGGATCCCATAGGTAAGGACAGAAGGAAAGAACCATTAAAGGAATACCTAAAAGGAATAGGAGAGATAGTACAGGAGGTAGGGCACTTACCTTGCATGCGTCTGACCCAGATTCGATCCCTGGCACTGCCTATGGCTCCCAGGGCCCACCAAAAGTGATCCCTGAGTTCAGAGGTAAATGTAAGTGCAGGACATCGCCAGGTGCGTCCCCCTGACCAAAATAAAAACAGCAACAACAAAAAGGAATCATAGAATGTGAAAGTTTGTTTTCTAGTCCATCATATTGTTGTGCAGAGTCTGATTTCTACATCAAAATGACTTCTTTTTAAAAAAAACTTCCTTATCATACAGGCTCTGTGCCTTAAGAATGTGGGAAATGTCTGGGAGAAGGTGGTCCCCAGTCTAGGAAGGTTTGTGTAGTATATGTTCAGGTTTAATAAAATGATTTGTATTCCCGCCAAAAGGAAAAAAGGAAAAAGCATGAACTTTCTTGAAAGGAATGTCCACAGTGGGCATTTTGGTATATATTCTGAATCAAGTTTTGTGAGAATTGTTTCTATTTTTACAATCATTCTGGAAAAGGGTTGAGATTTATTTTATGCATTTTCTTCACCTATCAAGAGAGTCATATTATTTTATCACCTTTAATCTATTTAGTGAGTTGCTTTAAAGGACTTTATATTGTTATTACTTCCTGAAAATATTCATTTTGATCATGATGTAGTATTCTAATACAAAGTTGGATTCAGTTACCCATTTTTTGCTTGAATAAGCATACATATGTTAAGATGTAAAATAATTTATTTGAATTGTCGTTTGTTGGCTTCCTCTCTCTTTTTCCTGGAGCAACTTACAAAAGACAGATTATTTATAGATAGTTTGAGAACAATATAAAATATCAGGCTCCTATGAAACTTTTGGACCTTGGTCTTTGATGACACATGTGTGAATTTGAGGGGAGCATTTAATCTTTACATTTTTAAAAGATGATGAATTTATTCAACTTTCCTGGTTTTATCTTATGTTACTTGTGACTTTTCTGTAATTGTATTTATTTATTTATTTATTTTGCTTTTTGGGTCACACCTGGCGATGCACAGGGGTTACTCCTGGCTCTGCACTCAGGAATTACCCCTGGCCGTGCTCAGGGGACCATATGGGATGCTGGGATTTGAACCCGGGTCGGCCGCGTGCAAGGCAAACGCCCTACCCCCTGTGCTATCTCTCCAACCCCTGTAATTGTATTTATTAAACATAGTTTTCCAGTCTTTTTTTAAAACAGTTAATGAGAGTTCTTTATTGTTTCAAAAACTGTTGTATCTGCAGTTAATTTTGTACTGATCTGTATTTTTTCATTTGTATCTTATCTCCTTCCTTAACATTTTTACATGTCACCAGTGACATTTTAGAAGTATAAATGATGTTGTAAAATCAGGCTCTAATTTTGCTAAATTATTCACTTGGGGGGAGGGTTCATCATTTTGTTGCTCTCAATTTTATGTTTTAATTCCTTCTTGCTTCTTTCAGTTGGCTCAGTTGCTCTCTTGCTAACTTTGTGAGTTGAAAGCTTAGCTCATTTGTTTTTATTCTTTCTTGCTTTTTGATAAATGTATTTAAAAGTGTAAATTTCTAAGAGGTGATTTACTCATGTCTATGTAGCTTGCCATATGGTGCTTTCACGTTGTTCAGCTTTAAGTACTTCATACTTCTCCCTGCAATTTCCCCTTCTCCCAAAGGGCTGTTCATTGATACGCCCTTTTAACTTACAGGCACATGAGATTTTAAATCTCTGCCCTTTGCTATCAGGTCCTAATTTTCCAGTATTACGGTCAAAGCATAGTTTTTGTGATGTTGTTTCTTTGGAATTCAGTGAGTCTTCCTTTGTTACCCAAGTATAATATTGACTTTGTAGACAGTCACAGATTCTTAAAAAGAATATGCAGAATATATTTATTATGTGTGAAATACATATGCATTCCTTCAGGCTTATTAGTTATGTAATTCAAATCTATCATACATTTTGTTTCTTTCATCAGTTTGGTTTCATAGAGACGTGCTAAAAACCAACAGTGACAATAAATGGTACCATTTTAAAATTATGTCTCAGTTTCTTATTTATTCTTTTTTATGTTTTTTTAAATTTTATTGATTCACCGTGAGATATAGTTACAAGCTTTCATGTTTGAGTTACCATCACACAATGATTAAACACCTAAACCTCTACCAATGCACATTCCCCACCAACAATATCCCCAGTATATCCCCACTTTTCCCACCCTCCCACTGCCTCCATGGCAGACAATATTCCCCATACTCTCTCTCTACTTTGGGGCATTATGGTTTGCAATGAAGATACTGAGAGGTTATCATGTTTGATCCTCTACCTGCTTTCGGCATACATCTCCCATCCTGACTGATTCCTCCAGTCATCATTTTCTTTTTGTTTTGTTTTGTTTTTTTTGTTTTTTCTTTTTGCTTTTTGGGTCACACCCGGCAATGCACAGGGGTCATTCCTGGCTCATGCACTCAGGAATTACCCCTGGCGGTGCTCAGGGGACCATATGGGATGCTGGGATTCGAACCCGGGTCGGCCGCGTGCAAGGCAAACGCCCTCCCCGCTGTGCTATCACTCCAGCCCCTCCAGCCATCATTTTCTTAGCGATCCCTTCTCTATTCCCACTGCCTTCTCCCCGCCGCTCATGTGTTAGGCTTCCAACTATGGAGCTATCTTCCTGACCCTTCTATCTACTGTCCTTGGGTGTTGGTCTGTATTATGTTATTTTATACTCCACAAATGAGTGCAGTCCTTCTATATCTGTCCCTCTTTTTCTGACTCATTTCACATAGCATGATACTCTCCATGTCTATCCAGTTATAAGCAAATTTCACAACTTCATCTCTCCTAACAGCTGCATAGTATTCCATTGTATAGATGTACCAAAGTTTCTTTTTTTTTCTTTTTTTTTTTTTAGTTTCTTACTTATTCTAATGCTTTTCTTTGCATGTGGCCTACCTCATTTTGATTCCCAGAACCATGTGATTGATGGATGTAGCCTTGCACAGCTGTGGTAGCCCAGGTACCAGTATCTCAGGACCTGAACAGTCATGCACTCCTGGCCCCAAGCATTGATCCACCACTTGGTTGACTGAGAATTGCTAGAAAGGAACCCCATGTCCCTTTAATACTACTTGAAAGGAACAAATAAAATAGAAAAAATAGAATGTTTTATTCCCAAAAAGCTCTAGTCTTACTATTTTGGGGGAAATCTGTGTTATTTTGGAAAACTACATTGTATATTTTTACTGAACCATTAATTAGTTCAGATGTTTAATTAATTCAGATGTTTAATTTGTTGTTTGTCATTCACTGAGTTTTATTTTAATTTTTTTTAGTTTCTAATCATTCCATTTGATTCATTTTCATTTGTAAGCTCTGATTTTATTTCTTTAATCACAGCAGACATTTAGTTTGTATCCTATATCTGATGATTTTATAGCAAAGGCTTTTGAAGGGGTGTGTTTGATGTAACTTTCTGGGGCTAGAGACAAGTAGAAGAGGTAGCAGATAGCTGTATTGACTCAGAGGAATAGACCCATTTCTGGAATGTAATTTTAGTGACATTACTGAAGGGGCTCATCCAGGATCTGGATTTAACTCCAAGGCCCCATCTCAGTTCTTTCTGTCTACTTCTCCTCCTTCCAAAAGCACACATTAGTTTGGGGAGGTTATATTTTCCATAAGAAGTATTGCTCTGGTGTCCCCTTTTGGGCTTTTGAAACTGACTCCTAACTCCTGATTTTGTAGCTGGAATATCGAAGCAGTTTCATTTGGGGGAGAATGTGCCTAAGATTAGGGGAGATGGTTTGCTTCTGGGTCAGGTGCACAGATCCAGGTGTGCATCACACACACACACACACAAACACACACACACACACCACGTAATAGCATCCACCTTTTTCCCAGATGGTTTTAGAGAAAGGTTTTCACACACACACACACACACACACACACACACACACACCACGTAATAGTATCCACCTTTTCCCCAGATGGGTTTAGAGAAGGGTTTTGAATCACAGACCATAGGATCTGTCAAAGCTCCTTAACACCTCAGAATAATGTTTGTTTGTTTGGGGGACCCCTTGGACAACAGGGTCAGCACTTTGATGGAGGCCCAAAAATATGGTTCTGATCAGGGGCTTTGCAGTGCAAGAGATCACCCTGGTGGTATTTGGGAGTATCCAGAGCTGCAATTCATGATGCTCAGGTAACCATGTGGTACCCAGAACTGAACAAGGACAGCTGCATGCAAGGCATGTGCCTTAACCACTGAACTCTATCTCTGACCCTCAGAATACTGTTTTGTTGTTGTTGTTTTGTTCTGTCACACCTGCCTGTGCTCAGGGTTTACTCCTGGATCTGCACTTAGTGATCACTCTGGGAGGGAGGCTTGGAAGTTCAAATAGAGTTCTGGATATCAAACCCAGGTTGAACAGGTACAAGGCAGCACCCTACCTGCTGTACTATGACCCCAGTTCCCAGAATAACGTTTTGAAGTTAGCTAGATGATCGTGAAATTCGTGAGTTTACAAATGAAGCCAGTAATCCTGAATCATCATTAAAATGTGATGACAAATTATGATAAACATACTTTCGGCAATGCTTTAAATGACAAAATACTGCAGGGAGATGAAAAGCCGCTGTAGTTCACAGTGAAAAGCATTAAGATGTATTGTGACATCTTCAACATGACAACATCATCCCAAACTCTCCGGGAGTTCTACTGTGGCTCAGTACCACACAATAGGAATGTAATTTGTTTCCGACACTCAAAAGAAGAGGGCTTGTTTCACTCCCGTTTGAGATTAATAAGGTAAAATAGATTTTCTCCCGTCCAAGTTCTTGAATGAATTCTATCCAAAGGTATTGGGGGGCCATAGACTCTTGGGTAAGAACGCCTCACTTAGGGACCTTAATTCAAGGAAAAAGAAGTAGCACCTTCCCTATGTGCCACACCATTCCAAGCCTAACTGACTCCGCTACCCAAGGTTTGACTCAAGGAGGCAAGCTGTTACCTACTTTGTTGGGGTGGTCCATGGTGCCAGGCAACCAGACTGGCCTTTGAATATGCATGATTTGGGTTAATGTTGTCACTTCTCCCAGAGCATCGCAGAAGGCCTGGTGGCACAGATGGGTCGGCTCTGTGCTCCCTTACCCAGAAGGCCTGGAGCCATCCCAGGGGGAGCAGAGGCGCCAATCCCTGCCCCTACCTCCACCTCGGCTCCAATGTATATCCCCCACCTACTCGGGAGTCCTTACAGAAGGACGGTCATCTGTCCTTCTGAGGACCACCATGCCACTTTAGGGATGGGAGAAGGGAGTGAGAACCAGATTTAACTCTGCAAAATAAGTGTTGTATGATGCATCACGCTTCCTGTGACATTGGTGATGTGATCCCATCTTTCAGGTGGGGACCCTGCGAGCTTGAAAAATTTGATTCCATTATAAGCCTTATAGGTAGAGGCCAGATTTCTCAGCATATTACAAAGATTATCCACATGGAACACCACCATCATTTTGAAATAGCCTAATTTTGCCTTTGGGGAATTCTTACTTGCTAAGACATTTTTTCTTACGTAGAGCATTAGCTTATCCAGAAGGATGGATGTACTAAGGATTAGCTGTGTTAAGTGACAGTGTCCATTTTTTATTCATTCAACAATTTCCAGGGGGCATCTTCCAGTGCCAGCACTGGGGCCAAAGCAGAGAGAAAAACAATGCCTGTTCTCCTCCAAATTCAAACTCTAGGTGAATAAAGGCAAGAAAAAGAGGCTGGTAATATATAGAGTAGATCAGATGGTGGCTGGAATGATGCAAGATGATACTGACATCATCCTGCATCATTAGGCAAGGTATAGGGATGTCCTGGCGGTCCAAGTGGGTTTCTCAGGGCAGGTAAAATGTGATCTGGGTCTACAAGGTGGGCCAGGGGGGAGTAATGAATAGTAAGGGACACTTGACACCTGGAAGGAAGGAGCAAATAGGAGAAAATGAACATGGAAGGGACAACATCAAGACATTGTCATCAACTTTTGAGGCAGCTAGATAGTGTCATGAGCTAAGTACATGCCTTGCAGTGATAAGCCCAGGCTCAGTTCCTGGCATGGTATGAGAGAAACTCGGGAGCACTCCTGGGAGCAACTCTAGAACACAAAACGAGGAGTAACCCAACCACCATTTGGATGTGCCTCCAAATTAAAAATGAACCAACCAACCAGGAAGGGCAAAACCATTATGCCTTGTCACAAGAGTACCGATCAAAGTACTGAAACCCTTGCACGATGGTTAGTAATTTATTGGTAGTTGGTAATTAGCTGGTAACTTTGCCATGCTTTCAACTGCAAACTCACCCCTAATCTGGCCACTCCCCTTGGAGCTTCTCCCCTTGTCGTGCGTCATCTTCATCAGCTACAGGGGTAATGCCCAGCAAGTGGAACGCCCTCATGTCCTTTGGGGGAAGCGTTGGCATCCATAGTTCAAGGAGTAGGAAGATATGATTAACTATAAACATATTCATCCGGTTCTTAATCAGTGAAGATAAAGGCTAAAAACTTCCATGGGGTGGATTACCATTGGAGGCCTTGATAAGAGTTGCTGAAGTTCCACAGTGGGGACCAGGGTCAAGTGTTGAGGGTTCAAGAGCAAAGAGGAGAAAAATTACTTCCCATGGAACATGAAGAGGCAGTAGTTGAAAGGAAAAGTTTGAGATGTCATTTACCTTAAGGTAAAAACTATTCTTCATGTTGGTATGGAAATGATCCCAAAGGGAGGAGAACCAGTAAGGTGGGCAGAGACCAGTGAAAACGCAAGAAGAGAAAAGGCAGGGCTCAGGAAGGAGTAAAGTAGTTCAGGTCAAATGTGGGAGAGCACTGGAGGATGGATGGAATGAGGAAGGGTAGGTTCATCTACTCATGAAATATCATCTACTGGCTTCCAAGTTCTTGGAAGTGACTTTCAAGTTTCCAAGATTAGTTGGTGGGTTCGTTGATTCAGCAATTTTTGCAGAGCTTTCTTTTCTGAAATTGTATGAAGGACAAAGCTCTAGTTCATATTGATTGCGAAGTCTACCTATTCCCATTTCATTTTTCCACTTACAGAAAACGGAACCATTTTTCCTTGACTTCATTCTAATCCATTCATGTCCACCAAGAAATCTGTTTACCAATTTGGCACTTGTTTGTTTTGCTTGTTTTTGTTTGGAGGGCACACCAGGTGGTCCTGTGGGTTTACTTCTGGATCTGGTGATGCTCAGGGGACCATATGTGGTTCTGGGGATCAAACTGGGATTGGCCACATACATGCGAGGCAAAGCACCTTATCTTGAGTACTCCCTCTCTGGACCCCAAATTTGGCACTCGGTATTACTTCTTGATAATGGCTTCTAAAATGACTCTAACTACCTGTGTAATTTCCAGTCCCTTCGTGCTTTGGACACCTCTTAAGACTTTGTTCAGGATCAGGCAAAGAGAAAATGGTCAGTGCAAACTAAGAGAAAACATATGAACTTCTAAAATAGAAACATATCCCCTGGATCAACTATTTTCTACACCACCTGCTCCAGCATCTAATGCAATAAACGCAAAACACTCTGACAAACAACTCAGAGAACAAGATTAGAACAGTTTCTTCTCCGCCCCACTCTCCTATATCTGTCTTGTCAACACATGTAAAGCTCGAAAAAGAGCATCTGAGCAGAGAGGAAATTTGGAAGAAGAGCATCTACGATCCCTGTGACATGTGCTCAAGTGTGTGTGTGTGTGTGTGTGTGTATGTGTGTGTGTGCGCATGCACGTGCATACATGTACACGTGCATGAACATACACATACTCAAGCTTACTTGGGGGAAAGATATTTCTTTGCCGCAATATGTGGAGGGTGAGAGGGAAATCAGTTGGCCTCAGAGCCAGAGGACTTTGATGTTGGGGAGAAGGCAGAGAGCACAGTAGACTTGAATATTCTCTCCAGGGATCTTATAGGCAACAAAAGTTTTTTTTCCCAGGTGTTAGTGAACCCCTTGCAAAGACCATGTGCTAAGGTGTTACAGAAAACAATGGTGGGTGTGTGGTCTAAGAGGCCAGTTCTCCAAGAAAAGAGGGTAGTTTCTTCACCTCATCTGTAAGGTGCACGATAACTATACACAACCTTTGGATCTAGGGAGGCAGGGAGAAGCAGCCTCCATGGTTCATTATCACACTTTGCCGTGCATTTCCCAGACAAATGCCCTGGAATACTACAATCAACTCTCACAAGATTGCAGCCTCCTGGAGCCACTGATTGGGAATGCTGTCGGGGAAGTGGAAGGTCAATCTAGAACCACCTTCGTATGTTCTGTTCTGTGCAAGACAGTTTGCATTTCTGAGTGCTTGGACTGCGTGCTGGAATTCCAGAAGGTGTTCTGTGCCTCACTTTGGTGAACTAGGGCCTATCAAAATTAGACTCCAGAAATCTATTTTTTGTGCTAATCCCCCTGGGAGAAATGGGAAAGCTTGGGAACCACATGCTAATATCTGGGAACAGGTTAAACTCCTTCCATGACCAGACCTAGTAAGTCACGTCCATGGCCTTGTAGTGGTCCAGGGATAGGCATGTTCTCAGAGTTATTTCACCCTAGTCTTTTTATATATGGAGACTAGGGGAGTGATTCCTTCCTTTGATAGTCACGAAATTAATATGGTATGAATCATATGTAATGAAGAGGTTAAAAAGGGAGAAGAATTGAGAGGAGGGTAAGGAGACAGTGAAGGATACTTGGTTAGCTTTATCCACAAACTCCCAGTTAATGAGGAAGGATTCTGCCACTAGCATTGAATAAGGAGACTTCTGTAAGATTTAATGCTTGTTGGGAGATGGGACAATGTGTCAGACAGGGAAAACTACCAGACACATTGCCCTGACACAAAGAAATTTCCTGACACACACAAATTTCCCAGTTTCCTTTTCAGCATGAATGATCACATGACTAAGTCCTGGCCAGGAATATGCAAATAGAAGTTATAGAATAAGTCTTTCCGAAAGCTCCTAACGGTAGGCTAAAGAAGAAACTTCTAACTAGGCAGCTAAAAGGCTGACTTACCTAGTTTTTAATTCATTTTATTTTAAAATATCCCCGTTACTCCTGTTACCTAGAATGAAGGGATGGTGGGAGTGAGGTCATCTAGGAACTCTGAGGTAGATTTGAGAGAGAAGACAGAGCCAGTCCTCTTGATTCACCTGGAGTTTTGCATCAGCTCCAACTGCCTTTCACACATGTACCTCCACATGTGGTAGGTGAAGAGTACCCTTCTGTAAGATCAGTTACAGTCTTTAACTCCCAGAATTCTTTGTCTAAATGACAGCAAACCAATTCTTAGGGATGTGTGTTTTCTCCCTGGTGTATCCTTCCTAGAGTGGTCCATACCACCACTATAGGTACCCTTAACACCCAGGATGCACCCCAGAAGGTCAGAGAAGCCCTGGGGAAATAAAATCTGAACAGAAACCCCAATAAAATAAGGGATCGAGCCTCAGAAAATGGAACCTTAATGAGAGAATTCTTACATGCACAAAGATGACTGTGTTTAGGAAGCTATGGGCCCTGTCTTTCTCTAAAATGTTGGTCCTGGGGCCAGAGCAATAAATAGTACAGCCAATTAGGAGTTTGCCTTGCATGTAGACGACCTTGGTTCAATCCCCGGCATCTCAAATGGTCCCCTAAGCAATGCCAGGAGTAACCCCTGACCCTCCCAAAATAGCACTGTAGCACTGTCGCCCCGTTGTTCATCAATTTGCTCAAGCGGGCACCAGTAATACCTTCACTGTGAGATTTGTTGTTAACCAAAATAAATAGATAAATTAAAAGTGGGTCCTTCAGCATGTACCCAGCATCACTTCTTCCTCATCCCTGTCAAAGCTGGCCCCATACCCTTTGGACATATTTCTTAGCAGCTGTGGAATATCACTTACCAAAAACTCTTTGGAGTCAGCCAAATTCTGAATTTGAGTTCTTCATAGTCAATCTGTTGCCCCCCCTCTCAAATGTTCTCTGAACCACTCTTAACCTAATGTGGCGCTGACAGGGGCTTCATAGGGTCAGAAGGCTGGTGTGTATTATCTGTTTCCATTGCCATTCCCTTCTCCCTGTGGATCCTAGTTTTCTTTCATCTCAGACTAATTTCTTCCATGCCCTGGCCTCATTTGCTCACTGGGTCTTGGCATACCGGTCTGGGATGAGTTTGATATGGTTCCTGGCTGGAGGCTGGGGACGAATGAAATGACCAACCAAGAAATTCAAAGCCTTGGGAATTATCAGTGTGTCTCTGAGTCATGTCACCACCAAGCGGGCTGCGTTTGGCACATTTGAGTCTCTTGGAGTTCTTCATCCAGATGCAAATTTGCATCCAGATGCAAATCCAGCAGGAGGGAGGGGATGCAAATGAGCTAAACTATAGGTAGGGGAAATGGTATAAACAATTGTCCTTTCTCTCTCCTGAAAACAGATTTATTGCATAGAGAAGATAGCAGGTTGTCATTAAAATGGGCTTTTAGCTATTTAAATTCGTTATACAGTGATGAGAAAACACTAATTGCCTTGAGTATAAATGCATCTTTGCCACTCAGTTGCCCTTGGAATGGACCCCAGTTGGCTCAGAACATAAGAAAGACTGGGTGTCCAGGGCTCTCTCTGAGGATGTGAAGAAGAGTCAACCATGATTAATACATTTGCTCAGGATCAGATTAGAAATTATCATTACTTCTTCCTTCTGAGAGATACTAGAATTGGTGGGGTTGGGGGGTGTTGGCGGACATCAGGGAAATAAGGGGGAATGTCAGTAAAAGATGACACAGAACTTTTTCCTATCCTACTGTCTTGTGGGAATATCTAGAAGATTTCCAGACAGATGCCAATGTTGACAGACCCGGTGACTAGTCCCTCTGTGGTCTAGCATCAGGCGAAGGTAGGCTGCTCCCCAAGAAAGCCTTGTTTCCTTTGGAATGAACTTGGGAAATTTCCTCAGGGCTTGTTTATGTTGGCCACAGGCAGTGACTGAGCAGCCTCAGGCAAGAGTGGGTAGCCTCCTCTCAGGTTCCCAGCAAATGCCAGTGACTATAAGCTACTGGATGGGGCTAGATGTCAGGCCATTGGAAACTGATGAGCGTGCTGGGATTAGGCATCGGGGTATTAGTCCTTCAATACAGAGAGAAGACAATGTTTTATATCTGTATTGTATATATTTATATAAAATATGACTTATATTTTATACAAATATAAAACACTACCGACTGCAGGGTATTGCTATAGTGTAACTTGTCTATTAGATTCCATGATTACCAGGAGGATTAGGGGACCCAAAGGAAGGTGCTAGAGTGTCATGGGAGTACAATTGGGAAAGGGGTCTTAGAGGAGGGGAGTGGCTATCTGGAATCTTGTGCAAATTATTCTCTGAGACATAGCCAGCTGAATTGTTCTTTAAGATACAGCTGTGCACAATACCACTGCTGGGAATATATCCCAGAGAGGCAAAAAAGTACAATCGAAACAACATCTGCACATGTATGTTCATCGCAGCACTGTTTACAATAGCCAGAATCTGGAAAAAACCCGAATGCCCCAGAACGGATGACTGGTTGAGGAAACTTTGGTACATCTATACAATGGAATTCTATGCAGCTGTTAGAAAAAAATGAGGTCATGAACTTTGCATATAAGTGGATCGGCATGGAAAGTATCATGCTGAGTGAAATGAGTCAGAAAGAGAGAGACAGACATAGAAAGATTGCACTCATCTATGGTATATAGAATAACAGAGTGGGAGACTAACACCCAAGAACTGTAGAAATAAGTACCAGGAGGTTGACTCCATGGCTTCGAGGCTGGCCTCACGTTCCGGGGAAAGGTCAACTCAGAGAAGCGATCACCAACTACATTGTAGTCGAAGGCCATGTGGGGGAAGGGAGTTGCGGGCTGAATGAGGGCTAGAGACTGAGCACAGCAGCCACTCAACACCTTTATTGCAAACCACAACAGCTAATTAGAGAGAGAGAACAGAAGGGAATGCCCTGCCACAGTGGCAGGGTGGGGTGGGGGGGAGATGGGATTGGGGAGGGTGGGAGGGACGCTGGGTTTACGGGTGGTGGAGAATGGGCACTGGTGAAGGGATGGGTTCCCAAACTTTGTATGAGGGAAGTATAAGCACAAAAGTGTATAAATCTGTAACTGTACCCTCACGGTGATTCTCTAATTAAAAATAAATAAATTAAAAAAAAAAGATACAGCTGTGCAGTGTGGGACACGGAGAAGCAAGAGCAGTGACTAATCATAGGAGCTGTCAATGAGAGCTCATTCCTAACCCACTTCCCCAGTGGACACACCACTCCACATTCTTACTTTCTCCCTTCTCATCTTGCCTTCCTTTGTGAGCATTACAACTGGGTTCCACGGACTCTCCTGCCTTTGGGTGCTTCAAGACAATGAACAGTGGGGCTGGAGCAATAGCACAGAGGGTAGGGAGTTTGCCTTGGCATGCGACTGACCTGAGCTCTATTCCCAGCATCCCATATGGTCCCCCACGCACTTCCAGGAGTAATTCCTGAATGCATGAGCCAGGAGTAACCCCTGTGCATCACTGGGTGTGACCCAAAAAGTGAAAAAAAGAAAAGATAACGAACAGTGTGCCTATTGCATGGAGGGAAGCTAAGACCATCAGGGAGTCCTGAAATTGAGTCTAAAGGTCTCTAAGGCTATTTTACATGTCAGGGTTAAGGCAATAGGTCTTCCAGAATCAAGACAGAAATAAGCATTCCAGGTGGAACAAAGGAACACAGAAATATGACTGACAATTGATTTGTTTGACTTGATAGATAGAGAAGCAATGGCAGAGCCATGACAGACTCACAAAGAAGCCAGAAGAAGCTAGGCTTAGGTTTCAGTTCCAGAATTCCTAGAATTGAGCACAGATACCTGGAATTGAGTCATGATTTCCCCAAAGTAAGATATCCATTATGAGGTCAACTAAGGGTTACCAATCAGATGCAGTTAAGGGAAACCCTCCCCATATAACCCAGAGTGGTGGAAAGCCCCTCAGACTTTGGCCAAAAGGGTGGTCCAAGGAAAATCCCCGTTATATAATGTTATGAGACTTGTGGCCACTCATTCTGAGAAGGCTGCCACTTTGTCAGTGAACTGAACAAGGGTCCTAGCTCGAGCTAGCTAGCTGAGCTAGCCAATAAAGACCCTTTCCTTATTGCATCGTAACTTGTCTTCTTGTGATTCCTCTGGGCAGATCTTGGCCCAGTTTAACAGACCAAAGCAGAGAGTTTGAAAAATTGACTAATGGAGAAAAATCAGGAGGGTTTGGGCAGGAGAAAGGGGAGAACTAGTGGAAGACTTGAATAGAGAATGACCTGTAGACAGTTCTGATTTTCTCTTCTGCTTCATGAATGTATTCACCAGGTGTCCTTGAGTACTTCTGAGAACTTTAGACTATCAGGACTTTTATCCAGGGGCTGTAACAATAGTACAGCAGGTATAGCATTTGCCTTGCATAGGTAGGGCATTTGCCTTGCATGCAGCCTACCTAGGTTCTATCCTCAGCATCCCATAAGGTTCCCCAAGAACTTCCAGGAGTAATTTCTGAGTCCAGAGCCAGAAATAGCCCCTGAGCATCACCATGTGTGACACAAAATTACAGAAAAAAAAGACTTTTATCCATATAAAGAGTTTATTGTAAAGACTGTAAAGATTACAAATAATGACTATCATGTACCTAGCTCAAAACAGATCCCAAGTAGTATTAGTGACATAAATGTATCTCTCCATCCAGAGTCCCTTCCACCCCCAGACCTACACTCTAATGTGCTTCTCCTGGAACAATGTAGGTGGTCACTGGGCACTGCTTATTCAGGAAGTTGGTGGAGTTCTGTCAGAGCACAGAGTATCAGGATTCCCTTTTCTATACTTGAGAAGTAAGAACATCCACTGTGATGGGATGAAATGTACCAAGCTGCAGCAGCCCTGAGCATGAGAATTTTCCCATGAGTCAGAAAGTCAAAGATATGACACAGTGGGAGTTATGCAGGAGGGACCAAAGGTTGGAACCATACA
The DNA here is from genome assembly GCF_027595985.1 of Sorex araneus. Taxonomy (NCBI): domain Eukaryota; kingdom Metazoa; phylum Chordata; class Mammalia; order Eulipotyphla; family Soricidae; genus Sorex; species Sorex araneus. Next base: position 87,266,087 of record NC_073307.1, read on the forward strand.
GACCTTATGAAAACAAACTGAGGAGAAGGTTAGGCAACTAGAACCCAGGATCAGTCTAGAGTGTGGTCTTGTTCAGATAATAGGGACACTATTCCAATATCCTATTGGGTAGATTCTCAGTGAAGCGACATTTTCTGTTGTCTAGATAACTTGGCAGATTGATAATCTTGTTATATATTAAATGGGCTGGAGCAATAGCACAGAAGGGAGGGCCTTTGCCTTGCACTTGGCCTACCTGGGTTCCATCCCTCTGCCCCTCTCGGAGAGCCCAGTAAGCTACCAAGAGTATCCCGCTCGCATACAGAGCCTGGCAAGCTCCCTGTGGCATATTCAATATGCCAAAAGCAGTAACAATAAGTCTCACAATGGAGATGTTGTTGGTGACCGCTTGAGCAAATTGATGAACAATGGAAGGACAGTGCTATAGTGCTACCTGGAAATCTCTCTCTCCTCCCATCTCTCTCCTCTCTCTCATTCTGTCTCTTTCTCTCTCTGTCTCTCCCTCTTTCCTTCTCTACCTTTACACACTCTAGCTTAATTATCTTGTATAGTATAATAGCAACTTCAAAGTGCTTTGGCAAGTGGATTAAAAAGACAAATATTATACATCTTTTCAAAATCTCTTTACCAACACAACCTGCAATTTTTTTGGAGGGGTCTTCCCCAACAGTGGTCAGGGTCCCAGGGTCACTCATGGCAGTACTTAGCCAACATGGCTGGGATATTTAATGCTTGGGCTTGAGGAGGGAGGCTGGGGGCCCACTAGAGCAGGAAGAGATACTCTTATACCACCTTTTCTGGCCAAGCCATATCCCACCAACAAGGTGCAGAAAAAGGTCAACAGCACATCCGCTCAACTTAAATGATCGATTGAGTTACTGCTTTTCACTGTGCTTCGAATCTTTCTTTCAATCCTTACTGGGAATGGATTTGAAACTACAAGCTTCCTGATAGATGAATATTCTTGGTGAGAACGTGTCTTTTTGGCTATCAGCTCTCTAAAGGGCTGTTGAGAGTTTTCTGAGGATTCCTGGGTTATAATTGCCTCCATGTGTGTCACTGATGGGGGGTGGAATGCCAGAACCGCCATCTTGGATTCTGGAAGTACTGAGAAGCCCTGAAGAACTCTTCGAGAGATCAGTGGAAAAGCCCGTTTTCTTCTGAGAGGATTTCAGTCTTGATGATGAAGCATTTCAATCTGAAAAGTCAGCCCTGCTCCCACAATAAACTCACTTTTTTCTTTGGTCGACATGTATAAGGAATCACTCAGGGAAACCACAGAAACCATGAAAAATTAGTTTAGATTAATGCAGTTTCTGAAAATCATGGTCTAGCAACTGAAACGTCTACAAGGGCATCACTTGATATATTTTTAATGGAGTTGGCGCAATGTTCTTTAAAAAGAAACCACCACATACCGAAGGCCCATTCGCAGAAGTGGGGGTCAGGGGAGGGGGCGGGATCATTCTTCAGTGAACCCTACAGAGTGACATGGCATTTGAGGTCTTCCTCGGTAGTTTACTCTTGTGGCAACCCAGTCTGAAGGAGAGTTTGGTGAATGGTGAATATGCTGATGTCAAGAGTGTCCTCTAGGCAACTCTACGCTCTCTGTAGAGATGGTTTTTGCATGTAAGAGTTCATTTCGAGGCATGATGCTACCCTTCTGGCAAGACCCCTAGATTTTTAGGTTGACTTGTTTGCGTCTATCACAATGTTATGGTTTTTATTTTATAATAAAAATAAATATTTGAGTTACAAAGTTACCAAGTTATTCATGAGTAAGTTCAAGTGTACAATGTTCCAGCACTAGTCTCTTCAGTAGTATCCAACCCCAACTCCACAAATATCCCCAGTTACCCTCCCATCTCCCAGTCTTTTTCTGTGGTAGGCTCTTTATAATTCCTTTTTAGCACCCCATTCTCCTCCATGGTGTTTAGATTTACTTTTGGCCACATCGATGGTGCTTACACTGGGCAAACACTCTTTTTAGCTATTGATGATAATACTTCTCATTGTTTGATTGATTTGGGGGGTCGTACCCAGAGGTGCTCAAGGCTTATGCCTGCCTCTATGCTTAGGGATCACTCTTGGAAGTGCTTGAGGGACCATATGGAGTTCTGAAGATCAAACCCGGGTTAGCTGAGTACGAAGCAAGTGCTCGACCTGCTCTACTATCAGACTGGATCAATGTTTGTCCTTTTTCAAAATGTATACATTAGTATTCACTGTGTCACTGTATCACTGTCATCCTGTTGTTCATCGATTTACTCGAGCAGGCACCAATAACGTCTTCATTCATCCCAGCCCTGAGATTTTTAGCAGCCTCTCCTTACTCGTCTTTCCCAACGCTGCCATACTGGAGGCTATTTCGGGGTCAGGGGAATGAGATCTGTAAATGTTACTGTTTCGGGCATTGGTATTACATATGTATAATACTACTTTATAATCTTGGGCTTTTTGGCTTGCTGAGGTTAGGAAAGGAGTCAGGTAGAGAGCATTTTTGTGCTCCAGGAGGAGAAAGCAGCCCCCAACTCTACGGCAGTCATCTACTGGAGAACATTAGGACACAGGTCTGGCTCCAACATGGAGCCCTTTTCCACTCTAATGGGGTCAGGTAGAAAACGGACCAAGAAAGGCAATACTCAGGAGCAACTGAGAAATAGCTCCCGCTTAACTCCAAAGAACACTTGAAAACACAAGTCTGGGCAAAGGCAAAGAGGGTTTGCCCCCAACTCTGCCCCTTACTAGCGAGGGACCCCAGCAGGGGCACAGCTCTTTGAACTTTGTATTTGTCAGGGCATGGGCACCCCTGTCTCCACTCACCCTCTCTGCTTGGTCCATGAGAAACTTGGGGCTTGGGGAAGGCTAACACTGAGGTTATTTAGGTTATTTTTGAGGAAGTGCCCAGAGCAGAGGAAGAAGGGCAGCTTCTGTAGCTTCAGAGAGGCACACTTAGGCCTCAGCATGGTCTGTGGAGAAGACAGCACAGGTCTCTGTGCTGGAGAGACATCCAGGCTGGTGCATTTGACTTAATGCAGAGATCTGGGCGTCCCTTTGGTAGGGCTGAATGTAGTATGAAGACAGAGAGACTGAAACTCCTTGGGAACCCAGCCCTGTGGTACAACAAAGTGATGATCTGTGGCATGAGATATATGTTCAGAAAGTGTTTTGATTTGGCTTGGTTGGTGTTTCCATTAGTACCAGTATGATAAGCCAAGACATTGTGGTGTGTGGTGGGGGGAAGCGCTGGAGCAATAATATAGTGGGTAAGGCACTTGCTTGCATGCAGCTAACCCAAGTTTGGTCCCCAGCACTCCACATGGTCCCCTGAGCCCCACCAGGAGTGATCCCTGAGCACAGAAGCAGGAGAAAGCCCTGAGAATTGCCAGTGTGTCTCCTTCCCACAAAGGAGAGCTGACTATTTCCATTGTTTTTCTGTTCTGGAGAAGGGATGTCTCTGAAAGACCCCTTAGATGGAACATGCCCCAGGGAACTTGGAAAAAATCAAAAGCAGGTGATCCCAAGGAGATATTGATGGGCTTTTGTCCAGTTTGATTCAAACCTCCATGTGCATTCAAGCGCTTAACAGGGAAAGAGATTTGCAAGTCAAATTGGTGGCATGGCTGATCCTGGTTATGTGTAAAATGAGGGGGAAATCAACAGTATTTGTAGAGTGCTCAGTGTAAAGGTAATTCCTTGTTTAGGGCATCTCCACCAGCTGTCAGCATCACACCCAGAGCAAATGGGCATCTGAGAAGAAATCTTAGGAAGAAGGATACAAGATTCTGCATGCCAGGGCTGGGTCCTTAAGGTGGTACGGACTGAAAACTGCTGCCCTTGGGTCTAATAGAACAGGGCTAAAAGGAGAGAAGAATTTGCTGGAAGTTCCTGAAATTTTACCTTAGGTCACCCATTTCTAGGGGTGTCCAGAAACATGAGGTTCTGTGGACAGCAGGAGTCAACTCATTTTCTTCTTTTAAAATATTTTTTAACTTTCCTATTTTTGTTTGGGGGCCACACTCAACTGTACTCAGGGGTTACTCTTGGGTTCTGAACTCAGGGATAGCTCCTGGGGGTGCTCAGGGGACCATCTGGGGGGCCAGGGATGGAACTTAGACTGGCTGCCTGCAAGGCAAACACACAACCCTCTGTACTATCGCTCTAGTCCAGACGTCAAACTGCTCTCCAAAGACTTGCAACCTTTTATCTTTCTCAAATCTCAGGGCTTGATTAGATAGGAAAGAAAATTGGCAGATGCTGCCCCAAATTGGACAATAATTCTAACATTAATATGCAGTGATTTATAATGAGATGTCATGGTAAAAGATAAGTTATACACTTCAAGATTGTTTTTTAAAAGCTACTAAGTGGCCATTGTGTCCATGACCTCTCAACTACAATCATTTTTTTTTTTAAGCAAAAATATGTTGGGGTCCAACTTGTTAGGAGAAAGACTAAATTTCCTCTCGTTCCTACTTTATTGAAAACATTGTATGGGGGGCTTCAGAAATAGCAAAGAATTAGGGTACTTGCCTTGGATGCCGTAAGCCCTTGTTCAATCTCTGGCATTGGATCTTATGCCCCCAAAGCACCTTCTGGTGTGGCCCCCAAAGCAAACCCAAACAAAACAGTAAAAACACATTGTTAGGAATGATTAAAAAAAAGTGCAGCTGACAATGTGGGAACTGTAGTATGTTATAAAGGTGATGCTTTAAGTCTATAAATGTGATGTATCTACCTATAAATTTTCCAAGTCTGCTCACCAATTAATAATGGAATGACTTAAAATTTTGTGAAGTTGCTGGCAATATTCAAAATGTGTCTTGTAGTGATTTCTCTCCTCCCCAGGATAATCACTTTTGCACCTAATATTAATTCATAATTCTGGGTATTTTTTAAAAAAGCATTTCACTGTCACTGTCACTGTCATCCCTTTGCTCATCGATTTGTTCGAGCGGGCACCAGTAATGTCTCTCATTGAGAGACTTATTGTTACTGTTTTTGGCATATCCAATACGCATGGGTAGCTTGGCAGGCTCTGACGCGCGGGCTTGATACTCTCTGTAGCTTGCCAGGCTCTCTGAGAGGGGCGGAGGAATCGAACTCAGGGAAGCTGAGTGAAAGGCAAAAAACCTTCTGGACCCCCCTCTCCAATACTGGGATTTGGGGTCAGAGCTATAGTACAATGGGCAAGACATTTGCCTTGCACACAGCAACAAGAGTTAGATCTTCCACACCCCATATGGTCCCTCAAGCCCCACTGGATATTATCACAGAGCAAGGAACAACTCTGAGCACCACCAGGTATGGCCCAAAAACCAAAACCAAAACCAAAAAAATAAAACACCCAAACCTGGAATCTGACCATATTACAAAAACTGCTTCTTTTGACAATGATTATTTGCTGATTTATTTCTTGGGATCACAGCCTGGCTGTATTCAGAGGCTACCCCTGGGTCTCTGCTTATTAGGAAGCCTGGGTGGTGTTTGGCATGGGGATGGAAGCAAATGCGCCAGGGATTGAACTACGGTCAGCTGCATACAAGGCAAGGGCCTTGACCTGTGTACTGTCTCTCTGACCCTTGACAACAATCCTCAAAAGTGCTACACATGGGGTTTAAACAATAGCACAGCAGGTAGGGCGGTTTCCTTGCACTCGGCCAATCTGGGTTTGATTCCCAGCATCCCATACGGTCCCCCAAGCACCGCCAGGAGTAATTCTTGAGTGCATGAGCCAGGAGTAATTCCTATGCATCATCAGGTGTGACGCAAAAAGGAAGAAAGAAAGAAAGAAAGAAAGAAAGAAAGAAAGAAAGAAAGAAAGAAAGAAAGAAAGAAAGAAAGAAAGAAAGAAAGAAAGAAAGAAAGAAAGAAAGAAAGAAAAGAAAGAAAGAAAGAAAGAAAGAAAGAGAGAAAGAAAGGAGAGAAAGAAAGAGAGAAAGAAAGAGAGAAAGAAAAAGAGAAAGAAAAAGAGAGAAAGAGACAGAGAAAGAAAAAGAGAGAAGAGAAAGAAAGAAAGAAAGAAAGAAAGAAAGAAAGAGAAAGAAAGAAAAGAAAGAAAAGAAAGAAAGAAGAAGGAAGAAGGAAGGAAGGAAGAAGAAGGAAGGAAGGAAGGAAGGAAGGAAGGAAGGAAGGAAGGAGAGAGAGAAAAGAAAGAAAGAAAGAAAGAAAGAAAGAAGAGAGAGAGAAAGAAAGGAGAGAAAGAAAGAGAGAAAGAAAGAGAGAAAGAAAAAGAGAAAGAAAAAGAGAGAAAGAGACAGAGAAAGAAAAAGAGAGAAAGAGAAAGAGAAAGAAAGAAAGAAAGAAAGAAAGAAAGAAAGAAAGAAAGAAAGAAAGAAAGAAAGAAAGAAAGAAGAAAGGAGAGAAAGAAAGGAAGAGAAGAAAGAGAGAAAGAAAGAGAGAAAGAAAAGAGAAAAGAAAAGAGAGAAAGAGACAGAGAAAGAAAAGAGAGAGAAAGAGAAAGAGAAAGAAAGAAAGAAAGAAAGAAAGAAAGAAAGAAAGAAAGAAGGAAGGAAGGAAGGAAGGAAGGAAGGAAGGAAGGAAGGAAGGAAGGAAGGAAGGAAGGAAGGAAAGAGAGAGAGAAAAGAAAGAAAGAAAAGAAAGAAAGAAAGAAAGAGAGAGAGAAAGAAAGAAGAGAAAGAAAGAGAGAAAGAAAGAAGAGAAAGAAAAAGAGAAAGAAAAAGAGAGAAAGAGACAGAGAAAGAAAAGAGAGAAAGAGAAAGAGGAAAGAAAGAAAGAAAGAAAGAAAGAAAAGAAAGAAAGAAAGAAAGAAAGAAAGAAGGAAGGAAGGAAGGAAGGAAGGAAGGAAGGAAGGAAGGAAGGAAGGAAGGAAAGGAAGAAAGGAAAGAAGAGAGAGAAAGGAAAGAAAGAAAGAAAAAGAAAGAAAGAAAGAAAGAAAGAAAGAAGAAAGAAGAAAGAAAGAAAGGAAAGAAAGAAGAAAGAAAGAAGAAAGAAAGAAAGAAAGAAAGAAAGAAGAAAGAAAGAAGAAAGAAAGAAAGAAAGAAAGAAGAAAGAAGAAGAAGGAAGAAAGAAAGAAAGAAAGAAGAGGAAGAAGGAAGAAAGAAAGAAAGAAAGAAAGAAAGAAAGAAAGGAAAGAAAGAAGAAGAAGGAAGGAAGGAAGGAAGGAAGGAAGGAAGGAAGGAAGGAAGGAAGGAAGAAGAAGGAAAGAGAGAGAGAAAAGAAAGAAAGAAGAAAGAAAGAAAGAAGGAAAGAAGAGAAAGAAAGAAAAAGAAAGAAAGAAAGAAAGAAGAAAGAAAGAAAAGAAAAAAAGAAAGAAAGAAAGAAAGAAAGAAAGAAAGAAAGAAAGAAGAAAGAAAGAAAGAAAGAAAGAAAGAAAGAAGAAAGAAGAAAGAAAGAAAGAAAGAAAGAACACATATGTTGCCCCACCAACCTGGAGAAGGGCTGCAAGGAATGTTTGGAAGAAGCTAGTGTGTGTGTGTGTGTGAGTGTGTGTGTGTGTGTGTGTGTGTGTGTGTGTGTGTGTGTGTGTGTGTAGCAGGGGGACCACTGAAGAGAAACAGAAGAGAGCAAAACCGCCTTCTGAAAGACAGCGGGCAATAAATCGAGGCCAGGAATGAAGAATCACAAGTGACAGAGAGCGAACCGCGAGGTAGGGGATGGCAGCTCAAGGAGCCACATTTGAAGCTGATAAGGCTGACCCTGAGACATGACTCTGAGCACGCCGCAGGACGAGACCCTGGGGAAAGCGTGGAAAAGGCCTCATCTGTTTCTCCACTAGCTGCCTCCCTCGGCCCCAGCAGATGTGGTTCCTGATAGAAGCTGACACGTAACTCTCAGAAAAATTAGATGCAGACCAAACCGGGCCCGTGGTGCTGGGGGGAAAAAAAGCAGGAGGCGGTTGTGATGTGGGATCCACGTCAGAGGCCTGCCTTTGTCCCTCAGGGCCCGGGGCTTGGCCCACTAATTGAGGAAGACACGCTGTCTTGGAAGCCCGGTCCTCCACTCCTTGCTCCTTGGGGCTGACAGGAGTCACATGAGGAGCAGCCGTAAACCACAGAGGTTCTGGAACTCCCATGTAGAGCTGGCTCGTTGAGTTCCCATCTGGTGCTCCTCTGGTACCCTCCCTTTCTGCCTATAACGCTGCCGGAGGCAGAGAAAGGTCACAGGAGTCAGAACCCCGTGTTTTGGGTGAATCCTAGGAAGCCTGTCTGCTAGTGTGTGTTAGAAGGGATGTGTCTAAGAGGCTCTGCCGTCTGACTGTGGGAGGGGGGTGAAAGGGAAGGTGCCCAATCAGAAAGGCAAATACAGCAGCATTGCAAGGAAAAAGAAAAAACACACACCAGCTTTGTTTCCCAGCTGGGTGGCTAAGCGTTGACGGTGTGGGTGAGGAGTGGGGCACGGAAGTGGAGGCGTCTCTCCACTAGCAACCTCTGCTGGGGTCCCACAGAAAAAGGTTCCCTAGTGGGTGAAGGCCAGGATAGCAGTTTGGGTCATGCTTACCTGGATGGAAATTGGGTTAGCATATCTGAGATGGCGATGTTCCGTGGCTGATGTGTGAATGAGAGATGAGTAGCAGAGTTATGTGGAAGATGAGGCTCTCGTCACCAAGCTAGTTGCACAGGCTTTCACTAATAGGTCACTGTCACTGTCATCCCATTGTTCATGGATTTGCTGGAGCGGGCATCAGTAACGTCTCTCATTGTGAAACTTGTTGTTACTGTTTTTGGCATATCGGATACGCCACAGGGAGCTTGCCAGGCATTGCCGTGCGGGCGGGATACTCATGGTAGCTTGCTGGGCTCTCCGAGAGGGGCAAGGAGTCAAACATGGGTTGGCCGCGTGCAAGGCAAACGCCCTACCTGCTGTGCTACACTAACATGTATCTTAGGGCTGGAGAGATAGCACAGCGGTTGGGCATTTGCCTTACACTAACATGTATCTTGAAAAATACACCATGCGGAGAAGGGTCACACATATGCAGGAAGTGCTGGTGAGGCATTTCTGGGAAGTGCTTATCACACCCCCTGGTTTTCCAGAAGGAGTCATGGAAGTTGCGTAGCAACTTGTTGGATTCTATGGATTGAAGAGGACAGGTGGGCTCGTTCTGGGGGAAGGGGCAGGGAAAAGTGTGATAGAGCCGTCCAGGATGGACAGGTTCCTGAAGGACAGAGAGGAGAACAAGATGGGAGGTTGACAGTGAGGATGGTGACCATCCGGATAAAGCACTGGAAACCCACCGAAGACGCCAGTGTTTTTCGGATGCCCCCTGACAGTGGTGCACACACACTCACCCCATTCCTCTGTTAGAAGAGACATTTTCTTTCTTTGTTTCTTAAAATTGAATCACCGTGAGATATAGTTACAAAGCTTTCATGTTTGAGTTTCAGTCATACAAGCATCAAACACCCATCCCTCCACCAGTGCACATTCCCCATCACCAATGTCCCCAGTATCACACCCCCCTTTCTAACCCTCCCCCTGCCTCCATGAAAGACCATTTCCCCCATGCTTTCTCTCTACTTTTGGGCATTATGGTTTGCAACACAGATGCTGACAGGTTATCACGTTTGGACCTTTATCTACTTTCAGCACACGTCTCAAACAATTCCTCCAACCACCATTGTCTTAGTAATCCAGAAGAGTCATTTTCGAAGCCAAACAAGAAGTGAATGTGTACAAGGTATAATTCTCTAATTTTGGGCACAGTAAATAAAAAAATGCTCATCAAGGCATATGCCAGTGACAATTGGCTGGTTCAATGCTGGGGACCGAGAATGTGATGTTTTACACTCTGTCTTACATGGCTGGAGGGACCGAGGCTACCCCAGTGGTGCTGTGAGAGTAGGGATTAAGTCCCCAGCAGTGCTGACGGACTTTCAGGGCTATTCCTGGGCATGCTTGGAGGACCAACCATAGGGTCCTGGGGATTGAACTGGAGTCAGGCGCTTGCAAGCCATTCACATCTGATCTCCTCTGCTGTTTCTCAGCATCCCCAGTGACATTATTTTTTTTAATTACAAGTTCTTTTGTGCACTAAAACAGGAGGAGGGCAGACATGTGAAAGGGAATAACTAGCAAGCTTATTCCAGAGCATTTCCTTACAGCACCCTGGGTGTCAGGGTTTGGGCTAACTGACACAGCAGGGGTGAAGTGCCAGAGAGAACAGTGCTTTGAGAGAAAGGAAGGTGACAGAAGGACAGTCAATCAGTTATGTCAGTATCCCTGGCTGTGTCTCAGATCACCGTTTTGGAAAACCCAGCCTGAGCTCCAACCCTGCAGAAGTGCATCAGGAGGGTCACTGGCAGGGCGTGAATAGCTGGGGACAGGACATGTTATACCAAAAGTATTACCAGGTCTCAGAATAAGGAAGAGGGAGCACTCTTGTGATGCAACAGCCAGGAATTTTATTGCTAGCTTGAGCTAGGGTCCAAGTCTCATCCAACATGGTGGAGTCTTGACAAGGACCCCCTGACACTAGTTTCAGAGGGTCTTATATAGCGTATGGTGACAAAAGACAATTTCTGGCACATGGTGATTGATTGAGCTCACTTGCTGGGCCCAGGAACTTTCTAGGTGGGGCCAGGTGGGCTGGTAACACACTGTCTGATTTCTGGGAAATGGAATCCGTTTCAGTTCCAAGAATTGGAAACAAGGCCTAGCTGGATTTTCCTATTTTTGTCACCTGTCATGGTGTTGCCATTGCTTATGGTGTGGCTTGTTTCTTCAGACAAGGGGTAGGACTTGAGTTGCAATCAGCTGGGCTGGGGGCCTCTGTAGGTCTCAGACAATCCACTCAGAAGCTCTGTGTCTGGGCAGTTTAGATTTATATTTAGAAATACTTTAGATCAGCGTTTCTCAAGCTTCCTCTGACCCTGGTCTCCTTTGAGGAGAATCTTGTTTCCTTCCTCTACCCCTGCCCTATTCTACCAGTCTGCCCCCCTACTCTAATGCCAAGGTTGCCATTTATGTGATTTTTTTTCCTTTTGGGGGGGATCATACCTGGAGATGCTCAGGGTTTACTTCTGGCTCTGCATTCAGGAATTACCCCTGGCGGTGCTTGGGGGACCATATGGGATGCTGGGGATTGAACCTGGGTCGGATGCGTGCAAGGCAAATGCCCTACTCACTGCGCTATTGCTCCGGCCCCCATTTATATGATTTCTTCCAGTGGCCCCCTTAGACTCTCTTGGGAGCACAAGAGACCCGAAGACCCCTTGTTGAGAAATGCTGCTTTCCAAGGCCCTGACTTGAAGCAAAGCGGGGGGGGGGGGGGATGTGTGTTTCTATCTTCCTGTAGGGAGTATTCCGAAGATACAGGTCTTATTTTCAAAGGGTCTCCTGGGCGTCCTCCAGTAGCTCAGAAAGAAAACTCGGGTCCTGGAGAAACTCGGTAGATTTTCCCTACCGAATTTTTCTGTTGGGGTTGTGGTGGTGGTGGTGATGGTGGTATGTGTGTGTGTGTGTGTGTGTGTGTGTGTGTGTGTGTGTGTGTGTGTGTGTTTCAACCTAAGCAGTGCTAGGAGGTTACTCTGACATGGTCACTCCCTGCAGTGCTCACGGGATATGCACTGCATGTGACCCAAGTCAGGCCCCTTTCATACAATGCACGTACTTAGCCTGCCAAACAACGATGCTCCTTGGTGACATCTTCACCACTACCTTTTTGCAAAATAATTCTTTTTCCTCTAGCCCATGCTTGACTAATAAAAGGCCAAATTATGCCACTTAAAAATAGCTTTTTCTAATTAAATGTTGATTGGGCTGGAGCAATAGCATAGCCGGTAGAGCGTTTGCCTTGCATGCGGCCAACCCAGATTTGATTCCTCTCCCCTCTCGGAGAGCCCTGCAAGCTACTGAGAGTATCTCGCCCGGAGAGCAGAGCCTGGCAAGCTCCCTGTGGCATATTCAATATGCCAAAAACAGTAGCAAGTCTCACAGTGGAGACGTTACTGGTGCCCGCTCGAGCAAATCGATGAGCAACGGGATGACAGTGACAGTGATACAGTGAAATTTTGATTGCCAGGTTTGTATTTCAAGATACCACAGGGCAAAGATGATTTTTCCCTGGGTTTCCTCATCTCCTTCTCTTACTCCTAGAAATGTTTACCACAATCTGTTAGAATTTCCTATAATATAAGGCCTCTTTGAAGAGCAGTTGGCATGTTTAATCCTATTTCTTTTAAACCAGGGACTAATCTATTTATAAGATGAGGGCATGGTGTGACAAGATTAGCAAACCAAAATTATTTTCATTTGTCTCATATAAAAAAAAGCAAAGTAACGGTTCTTTGACTGGGAAGGAATTAAGGAAGTTTTCTGCACCTTAAATCCTGGCCTCAGAGTAGAATGCCATTTCCAACGGTGGGATTAGCCAGTCAGTGGGAATCAGACCGGGAAGGGAACTCTCACCTTTCAGTTCAGCTTCCTCCTTTTATTCACAAAGAGAACATTGATTTCTTTTTAAATGCCAGCATCCAGATATCTATTTATGCCCACCCACCGAATTGATTTTATTTCCTTCTGTTCTTGATAAGAGAGGACCAAATTGGGGGGGGCAGGGCTGGAGTGATATCATATCGGGGAGGGCGTTTGCCTTGCACGCAGTTGATCCGGGTTCGATTCCCAGCATCCCATAGAGTCCCTTGAGCACCGCCAGGAGTAATTCCTGAGTGGATGAGCCAGGAGTAACCCCTGTGCATGGCCTGATGTGACCTCCCCCACCAAAAAAAAAGCAAAAAAAAAAAAAGCAAAGAAAAAGAAAGGACCAAATGAACTCAATGTATGAAGGATGATGAATGAAGGATGAAGGATGAAGACGCCTTTTTTCACAATAAATCCTACTTAGGGTTTCTTTGAAACTAAGTTTCAAGAAGCTAAGTGTAAAAGCTAAGTGACCACTGAGTCACATCCCTGAAGAGCTCCATAGTAAAGCATGTGCCTTGCATGCATGAGCTCTGGGTTCAATTCCCGCTAGGACTAAAGCACACACAGTAACTTAGGGTACGCAGCAATCCCAACTGGACCTAAAAACCCACCAATTATCTCTTGGAGATGAGAACGTGGGTGATTAAAAATAACTTGCATCTTCCCTTTCCCCTTCTTGCCAATTGCTCTAAATCTTCAATGTTTATGTCTTTTACAATGAAATCAAATACATGATGCTAAACATCGATGTAAGTGGTTGCATCCGTGTAATAAGACCACAGGTAAAAGAAACCAAAAATTTAACTTTTCTTATTTTTGGAAGAGGGGTATGGAATCAGGAGTGCTAATAATCCTTTTTTTATATTTTGAATATTCGCTCACTGTTTTTATACTGAAATTCAAAGGAAGAGAAGAAAACTTTTCCTTCAAGAGTGCAAGGAAGATGGAGTTCCTATTCACTTTATTATTTTTTAAAATTTTGTTTGGGGGCTGGAGCAATAGCACAGCGGGTAGGGCGTTTGCCTTGCATGCGGCCGACCTGGGTTTGATCCCCGGCATCCCATATGGTCCCCCGAGCACTGCCAGGAGTAATTCCTGAGTGCAGAGTCAGGAGTCATCCCTGTGCATCGCCGGGTGTGACCCAAAAAGCAAAAAAATAAAAAATAAAACTAAAATAAAAAAGACACACTGTCATAAAAAAAATTGTTTATTTTGAGGTCATACCTGGCTGTGCTCAGGATTTACTTCTAACTCTGAGCTCAGGGGTCACTCTTGGTGGGCTTCAGAGACCAGACAGGGTGCAGGATCAAACCGATCAAACCCAGGCTGGCAGCGTGCAAGGCCAGTACCCCGCCCACTGTTCTATCACTCTGGCCCCAAGTGTTGACTTCATATTTATATTCAGCCTGTCCAGCTCACCGGGACCCTTGAATTCCTGGCTGACGGTACGCCTGCCTCCAAGCATGGCTCTCTATGCGGTTTCCGTCTAGGCACAGAACTGCACGGATCTGGGCCGACCCAGAGCCAGGGAACTGGGCAACTGGTTTCTGTGCAGCGGACGGGTCAAGATCTATGAAAGGAGTGGAAGGTGACCCTCACTCCCGGCTTTGCCTTGTGTATTCCTCAAGCAGTGCTCGGGGCTCCAGGTCAGACAGGTCAGTGCCAGACCCAAGGAATGCCAAGACCCCGTTTGAGGCCCACAGGGGCCACATGCAACAGTGCTGAGGAGGTGTGTGTGTGTGTGTGTGTGTGTGTGTGTGTGTGTGGTGGTATGTTATGCAGTGCTGGAGATCCAACTTAAGGCTTTGGGCACGCAAGACATGCACTCAAGTCCTTCCACCTTTCTTACTGCCCCTCCCCCCACCACATGCCCCATGTCCTCCCCCCTCTTCCTTTCTCCAGGACACTCTAGGAATAGTATGTGCTTGCTGGTTGGTTGCAAGATCCATGAGGCGACTCTCAGGGATGTCACCCCCTTGTGCCTTCTGCATCCAGACATCGGTCTAAGAAAAAGAAGGAATAGTTGGAAGCCTCCGTCATGAGCAGGGGGCAGGAGTAAGGGGGCAGGGAGAAGGCAGCTGGAATAGAGAAGGGATCACTAAGAAAATGATGGCTGGAGGAATCAGTCGGCATGGGAGATGTGTGCTGAAAGTAGGTAAAGGACCAAACATGATGACCTCTCAGTATCTGTATTGCAAACCATAATGCCCAAAAGTAGAGAGAGAGTAGCACTGTAGAACTGTTGTCTTCTTGTTCGTTCATTTGCTCAAGCGGGCACCAGTAACATCTCCATTGTGAGACTTGTTGTTACTGTTTTTGGCATATCAAATACTCCATGGGGAGCTTGCCAGGCTCTGCTGTGTGGGTGGGATACTCTTGGTAGCTTGCCAGGCTCTCCAAGAGGGATGGAGGAATCAAACCCGGGTCGGCCGTGTGCAAGGCAAACGCCCTACCTGTTATGCTATTGCTCCAGCCCGTAGAGAGAGAATATGGGGAATATTGTCTGCCATGGAGGCAGGGGGAGGGTAGGAAAGGGGGGGCTTACTGGGAGATTGGTGGTGGGGAATGTGCACTGGTGGAGGGATGGGTGTTTGATCATTGTGTGACTGTCACTCAAATATGAAAGCTTGTAACTATCTCACAGTGATTCAATAAAATTTTTTTAAAAATTAATTTAAAATAAAAGAAGAAAAGACCAGGAGAAGCATCTTTATAAAGAACGTTTCCATTCACTTTATTATTTTAAATCTGAACCTGCATAAAATGACGAGGGGAGGGGGGAGAGAGGCGTGCGTTGAGCCCAGAGTAGCCCCGTGACATAAACTGGGGACAAGCCCAGGGCTGGAGCCTGCAGCAGCTCCCCTGGGAGGGAGGCAATGGTGGAAAGGGGGTGAGGTGGAGTCTGAGGACCGGGCTCAGCCCACTGCCATCTGAAAGAAGGGGGTGATGAAGGGGCCACGAGAAGGGCTGCGGGGCCTGGGGACTCTGGACTAGCGAGACCCAGTTCTCTTTCTGGGTTCGGTTCCGCCAAATGGGGGACCCGATGCCTCCCCCGGAGGGTGCAGCTCAAAAGGAGACCTAGAAGAAACTCAAGCCTGAAGTTTCTGAGAAAGCAGCATCTTCCCGCTCTGCAGCGCTCACGCTCCTTCTCTCCTTCTCACACCGGGCCACGCCCAGGCAGAGGGACAGACAGACGCTCCTCCAGGCTCCCTGGAGTGGACACGGGGCCCAGGACGCGCTGAGTCCAGCCTGGCTGCCGCCTCAGCGCCGGGGGTGTGGGGTGGGCTCACACGTTGGTGTGCTGGGAGCCCTCGGAGGCCGCGCTGCCCGGCTGGCTCCGGCCCGAGGGGGCCGCGCTGGCTGCCCGGCTCCTCTGGCTCCCTCGGTCCCCGCCCGGGGTCCTCGGGGCCAGCTCGTCCGTCACCTTGACCTTCTCGTGCTCCTCCTTGAGGAAGAAGTCCACCAGCAAGCTCTTCTCTTTCTTGATCTGGTCGCTGATGTCCGTGGGGATGTCGGGGATCATCCAGTCCACCAGGACGCTGAGGAACATCACGAGGTTCTGCGGGAGGTCGGGAAGAGAGGGAGGGGGTGCTGAGAGGAGTGGCCTGGCCTCTGGCGGCGGGGGTTGGGGAGAGGTGCCTGTGCCCCCATTGGTGGAACCTCAGGGTCCCATCATAACAGAGCAAACAGCCCGGAAATCCCCTGGCTCTGCTGTCTAAGAGATGCTGACCTTGGCCTTGGGTAACTCCATCCCTTTCCCGGCTTCCTGCCCAAGGAAGGGAGACAGCAAGATAACACCCATCCCGGAGGGGGAGATGCATAAGCAGGGACCCCTAACCCGAAGGGCCTCGGAGTCCCTCATCTTGCCCTTGGACTCACCGTACGCTTGGCCTCGACCTGCTGGGAAGGGGGCAAGTGCCCACAGCCTCCCCAGGGCTTTCTCTGACCTGGGTCTCCCTTGGAGCTAAGCCCCTGTCTGCTCCTTTGGTGCTGACCTTTGCCTTGGGTACCAAGCTCTGTCTGCTGCTGACCTCTACCCAGAGTTCCTGCCTCCCCCTCTCCTACTCTCTATTCCGCTTGGTCTGCCCAGGACCCCCGGGGGTCCAGCCTGGCTGGATCAACTGTGTCGGTGAACACAAGAGACCAGAGAAAGTCTGTCTCCAGGGGACGTATGGTCGTGTCAAGGGGAAGATTGGGCAAAATGAATTATTTAGGTCCTGCTTTGGGGACGGGCTTTGGAGGGGCTGGCTAGAAACACTCGAAATATGGTGGTGGGAAGGTGTAACAGTGGTGAGATTGGTGTTGGGGTGTTCAAGTTATTGTGAACAACTTCATATAAATAAAACAAAATGTAAAAAAATAAAATAAGGGGGCTGGAGCGGTAGCACAGTGGGTAGGGTGTTTGCTTGTACATGGTCGACCTGGATTCGATTCCCAGCATCACATATGGTCCCCCGAGCACCGCCAGGGCCAGGAGTAATTCCTGAGTGCAGAACCAGAAGTAAGCCCTGAGCATCGTTGGGTGTGACCCAAAAATTAAAATCACTGTAGCACTGTAATCCCATTGCTCATCGATTTGCTCGCGCGGGCACCAGTAACGGTTCATGGTGAGACTTGTTGTTACTGTTTTTGGCATATCAAATACACCACGGGGAGCTTGCCAGGCTCTGCTGTGTGGGCGGGATACTCTCGGTAGCTTGCCAGGCTCTCCGAGAGGGATGGAGGAATCGAACCAGGGTCAGGCCGCGTGCCAGGCAAACGCCCTTGCCGCGGTGCTATTGCTCCAGCCCCAAAATTAAAATAAATAAAATAAAATAAAAATAAAATAATATCTAAAGTGGCAAGACCTTTTATGATAAATGAAAAATAAAAATGAGTTGAAGTTTTGTTTTTTTGTTTTTTTTTTAAAGAGGGAAGACAGGCTACAACTGGGTACACATCAGTTCTCCCTGCCCTCCCCTGGGCCGCTCTGTCTCCTTTGGTCCTCTCCGTCCTGTCATCTGGATGTCAGAGATAAAGCCCAGGACGGGGCAGGCAGAGAACTCCCAAGGCCACCTCCTCGAATCCCACATGTGCTGGAGCCCGGGAGGGGACCCACTATAGTGTGTGTGTGTGTGTGTGTGTGTGTGTGCGTGCGTGCGTGTGTGTGTGTGTGCGCACGCGCATGTGTTTGCGCGAGTGTGTGTGCGTGCCTTTGTGTGTGTGCGTGCCTTTGTGTGTGTGCGTGCCTTTGTGTGTGTGCGTGCGTGTGTGTGTGTGTGTATGTGTGGACGCATTGTCTCTGCCCTCCTCCACTCACGCCTCGCCCTGAGTGGAATGTGACACGTGACCCAGGGTAAAGCGAGGAGACCGCCCAGGGCCGAGCCGGCTGCCAAAGGTATCGCCCCCATCTCTCCCGAGGAAGAATGGCTGTCTTCTTCCCATGAAAGATGAGCCGGTGGGGCTTCTTCACTTCCTGGGCAGGGGTCCGGGGGACCAGGATACCTTAGAGCCCCCCAGAGAGCTGCCTGCAGGGCACACAAAAGCCCGCCGGAGTCTGAGAAGAGACCCCCCAGGACCCCAAGTGGGGCCGGGGGCACTGAGGCTCTGAGCAACCGGAGCCGCAGCTATTGTGGGCGATAGGAATCGCGGGCTCGGGTTCGCTATTGAGGCGGGCCGGCCCCGTGGCTCTGCGGCCCTTCCCGCCAGATGTCCCGGGACCCACCTCCACACGAACAAAGGGGAGAGTGCCCGAGGAGAAAGGTCCGGAACTGGAGCCCTCCGCCAGGCTGCAGAGACCAGACAGAGCACTGAGTCGGCCCTGGACTCGGGCGGGCCCCCCTGCCTCTTCATCTGGGGTTTGCAGGGGACTCCACCTTCCCCCCCAAACCGCAGGGTAGGCACACGCCTCTCCAGGCACCTACCCGTGGTGAAAGGCCCCATCATCTCGGGGGCTCTGAGGGGAGCGTGTCCTGCCTCCCCACGGGGAAAGTTCCCTCCCTCAACTCCTGGTCCTGCCACACGGCAGCCCCGCAGGTTCCTCAGGGCCATGCAAGGCTGCAGACGAGAGGCAGGGGGAAGACGCGGCTCATCCCCACCCTCCCCTGCTGCAGCCTGCATGCATCGAAACCAGCTATTCCTGATGAGCGCAACTTACCTGGAAGATGATGACGAAGGCCAGGCGTGCAGACAGAACCGACCAGTACTGTTTGGAAAACTCATAGGGGTTCGGGGCCCAGGGTGGTTCTCGGTAATCCTTAAACCTGCCCAAAGACAAACGGGAGGTGAGATGGGGAAGGGACAGAACAGCACCTGCAGGCACAAAGCAGCAAGAGCAGGCTGGGCTCTCAGGCTAGGGGAATAGCAAGGCACACAGGGAAATCCAGGCCGTCCACGGAAGAAAAGGAGGAGGAGGAGGGAGGAGGAGGAAGAGGAGGAGGAGGAAGAGGAGGAGGAGGAGGAGGAAGAGGAGAAGGAGGAGGAGGAGGAGGAGAAGGAGGAGAAGGAGAAGGAGGAGAAGAGGAAGAAGGAGGAGGAGAAGAAGAAGAAGAAGAAGAAGAAGAAGAAGAAGAAGAAGAAGAAGAAGAAGAAGAAGAAGAAGAAGAAGAAGAAGGAGGAGGAGGAGGAGGAGGAGGAGGAGGAGGAGGAGGAGGAGGAGGAGGAGGAGGAGGAGGAGGAGGAGGAGGAGGAGGAGGAGGAGGAGGAAGAGAAAAGAAAAAAGGAGGAAGAAGATAGTTGCCAGAGAAATAGTACAGCGGGTAGGGCATTTGCCTTGCACGTGGCTGACTCGAGTTTGATCCCTGGTATCCCATATGGTTCCCTGAGCACCTCCAGGAGTAATTCCTGAGTGCAGAGCCAGGAGTAAACCCCTGACCATCACCAGATGTAACCCCAGAATAAAAACAAACAAACACAAAAGAGGAAGATAAAAAGAGAGGTGAGCTCAGAGATGGGACAACGCGAGAGGAAGAACATGGGCCACAGAAGGGCGAGGTGGACATGGAGCCCAAGACCAGGGCTGGGATAGAGGCCAGAAAGCCCTTCCCCATCAGACACCCCCCCCCCCGCTTTCCAACAGCTGATCCCAGCTGTTGCAGGCACTTGGGTTGACATCCAGATGAAAAGGACGGGGAGGGCCTGCCCAGACACACACCACAGGATTCATCACATCCACCCGTGGCTGAGGACAGAAACATGGCCAGCTCCAGACGATGCTGGCCAAGGGGAGAGAGGGACACCGTGGCCAAGGGAGCAGGGCAAGCCCAGGGTCCGCCACACTCCTGTGCCCACCCCTAGGAGCAGATGGACACTTATCCCTGACTCTTCTCAACACCCACCCAGGAAGAGCACCCCACAGCTGACCCTCGCCACGGGGCAATCCCGCTCCAGCCCCAGCCCTGGAACCGCAGGCAACTCCGTTTCTCTTGTTATCTTGCTCCATCGACAAGGGAACAGCTGCTGGATGACCTTGCTCGAGGAGCCGCGACGCAGCTCTCTTTGCCCCATTCTGAAACGAAGCCTGAGAAATCTGATTCTGCTAGATTCGGTCCCATCTCTGCTAGTAACTCCCCACACAGCTTTTATAAAAAGTCACTTAGCCCACTCGGAGCACCCGGAACCTGTTGTGAATCTAACAGGCACATTCATGTAATCAGGGGGTCTGAAGGAGGGGAAATATGGAGCTGTCTGTAACAAGCTCGCTTTGAAAACATCTCCCTGATGAGAGAGGACAGGGCAAGTGGCTCACGGGAAAAGGAAAAGCAGAGCACGTGATGGAATGAATTGATGAATTCGACTCCTGCGCATTTCTCTCTCCAAATCTTTCAAAGCATTGTGACTCACTGTGGTCAGCGATATATTTGATATTAATGTGCGGAGCGATAGCACAGCGGGTAGGGCGTTTGCCTTGCACATGGCTGATCCGGGTTCGATTCCTCTGTCCCTCTCGGAGAGCCTGGCAAGCTACTGAGAGTATCCGGCCCGCATGGCAGAGCCTGGCAAGCTCCCCGTGCATATTCTATATGCCAAAAAGCAGTAACGATAGGTCTCATTCCCCTGACCCTGAAAAAGCCTCCAATCATTGGGAAAGACGAGGAAGGAGAGGCTGCTAAAAATCTCAGGGCTGAGAGGAATAGAGAGGTTACTGGTGCCTGCTTGAGCAAATCAACAAACAACGGGATGACAGTGATACAGTGACAGTGATCAGACTAATACCACCCACAATTACCTACAATATTTTCATATCCTCCGAGCTACTTAAAACTGCCTTCCTAAATTGGCCTCTAACAAGGGGACACAGAACAGGCAATTAGAAATTAATGAGAGCTGTGTTCAGCCAGGGGTGGATAAAGATCTGCAGGGGCAACACCCGGAAAGGCTCCCCCTGCTTTGAGGAGACCCAGATGTCAATCAGCCCTGGGCTGGAAGGGGGCTCAGCTTTCAAAGACTTTGCAGAGGTCCTGGGGGTAGGATCTTGGGAGCTGCAGAGGAGTTTAGCTGGAGCCATGCGAGGAGGCTGTCTGGCTGCCCAGACTCTGTCCAATAACCTCCTAGATTTGGGGGACCTCGCCCCGCTGACCCCACTGCTCCGTTCCAGTGCTGCCTCAACGCTATCCCTCCTCCAGGATATCTTGGTCCTGGATCCCACCCCCCCTCATGTTCACTGATCATGCTACAGACCAACATTAGCACCCTGCCAATGGGAACGCCCTGCAAAGCAGCACAACGGCGGAAATCACGTTGGTCCAGAAACGCCTGGAATGCGTCTCCAATGGGAAGCCAGAGACTTGTCCTAACGTTGGGGTCTATTTTTAAGCTACCTTGGCAAGACCACATTGGAGCTTGAGACCTCAATTTTATGTGGCTCCATTTATTGCCAGAGGTCACAGAAAGCGAAGAACATGAGGGGTCACTGAGTTCCCAGCACTCTTTGCCAGAAAGTCAGGGCTAACTGCATTTCCCACTATGATTGAGGTTTAAGACACTGGGTTGGGATTAGCCATAGACTTGCTGACTCTCACACACTGTCTCTCCATCCTCCGTATGCTGCCCCCTTCATCACTATTTCCCCTGTTTTGGGGAAGGGGTTGTTTGGGTTTGAGGATGCTCAGGAACTATTCTTGTCTCTCTGCTCAGAAGTAGTCCTCTTGTGGTACCAACGGGACCATATACGTGCCAATGAAGGTCTAGTAACTTGGTTCATCAAAACCATGAAAGTAGCATACTCATAAGCACATTACCTGAACTGAAAAAAAGAAATTTAGTTTAAGACACTGATATCTCTGAAAAGCGTATTCGATATGCACATCTGAGGTCAGGGTCAAGGTGGCAGACCCTCCATGCTCTATAGAGACAAGGCTTCTAGAATAATGGGAGGAACCGATTGGTCTTGACTCCTGCAGGGCAAGTCATCGATGTGGGTTGTTACTTCCTGCTGCATGGGGGGGGGGGGGGGGTAGCAGTGGAGGCCTTAGTTCTTGGGCAGTTGAGAGTTTTGCACAGGATCAGTCCCTAGACACATGGAGAACTATGGCTTTCTTTTCTTTTCTTTTCTTTTCTTTTCTTTTCTTTTCTTTTCTTTTCTTTTCTTTTCTTTTCTTTTCTTTTCTTTTCTTTTCTTTTCTTGTCACAGCCGGCAATACACAGGGGTTACTCCTGGCTCATGCACTCAGGAATTACTCCTGGCAGTGCTTGGGGGACCTTATGGGATGCCAGGGATCGGACCCAGGTCAGCCGCATGTAAGGCAAACGCCCTACCCTCTGGGCTATCGTTCCAGCCCCAAACTCTGGCTTTCTAAGCCTCAGTTGCTTTGTTAATTTGGGGGGCTTGGGGTTTTTTTTCTAAGTATAGTAAGGAATTTCAGGGCCAGATTGATAGAATAGAGGGTATGGCACTTGCCTTGCATACTGCCAACCTGAGTTTCCCCAACGCCACATATCACACCCACCAGGAGGGGTTTCTGAGTGCAGAGCCAGGGGTAAGCCCTGATTCCTGCCAGCTGTACCACCCCCCACCCCTGCTGAAAAAAGAAAAATTATAAGAAGTTTCAACAAGAACATTTCTATGATACCCCCGAGGTATAAAAGTGAGTGGATAATTCTTAGTTCTCAGTGTCTGTTTAATGTTAACATCTGCTGATCTGCTGTCTGATTTCGTGGACCCCACTGGACTAGATCTAGATAATGAGAAAAGGCTTCAAAAAAATGCAGGTCCCCTGTACAGTGAAGTTACACTTTGGGTGGGCAGGCCTGAATCCAGGATTGTGGACAGCTGGCCCAGCTCATCAGCCACATGAAGGAGTGGCCCCGAACTAGACCCAGGCCAGTAGCAATCCAGTTTGCATATGAGCTAAGTCCCAGAGTCAGACTCCTTACTAACCCAGAGGTGAAAATACCGGAAATATGGAGACTTATAAATTAGTATTGACAAATAAATGAACTCACCTCTTCTTAAAGCTAGTTCCCAATTTTGCGTCTTTGGAGGTGGGGAGCTGGAATTGAACCCTGGAACTACTGCTCCTGGGACCCCTCCATTGAAATAAAAAAACGAATCAAGCTGTTTCACTGAGAAATCTGGGTGGACAAGTAAATTGCTTCTCTATTTCACGGCCATCTCAACCAATGACGAACCTTGGGTACCAAGGCACCTCAGGTGGAAGGATGTGACACATCAGCCAGTGTTGTCACCGCTACAGATAGAATGGGAACACTGCTCCTACAAAGGAATCCTAGACCAGATTCCAGAAAGCCTTGCATTTTCCTTGCAATACTCTCTCCTACTTTCTTGGTGATATTTGTAGTTCCTATTTTGTTTGAGAAATATGTGTGGTGTTGCCTTTGATTGATTAAGTCCTTTACGGGCATTATATTTTAACCAAAGAATAGACAGTTCAAGAATTTATTGCTGGACTGGAGAGAGAGCCTTAGCTGCATGTCTGACACACACAGGGATCCAGGTTCAATCCCCGGCACCAAGCATGGCTAAAATAGCTCTGTTAGCCCTCAGCTTTGCAAGGGAGGCCCCCCTCCCCGCGAAAAACAAACAAAAAGCCACTCACTCTTTTCTTTATCTGCATTTTTGAGATAAATAGTGCAGTGTTTGCTATTTGGGGGGCTATGTTAAAATTTCCTAGTCATGCTTCTAACTTGAATCTCACTGAAATTCCAGCTAACAGTGTCCAGGGTTCAGTGGAAATAGCCCTCTGAGATTTCTTTCTTTCTCTTCCTTCCTTCCTTCCTTCCTTCCTTCCTTCCTTCCTTCCTTCCTTCCTTCCTTCCTTCCTTCCTTCCTTCCTTCCTTCCTTCCTCTCTCTCTCTCTTTCCTTCTTTCTTTCCTTCTTTCTTTCTTTCTTTCTTTCTTTCTTTCTTTCTTTCTTTCTTTCTTTCTTTCTTTCTTTCTTTCTTTCTTTCTTTCTTTCTTCCTTTCTTACTAACTTCCTTCCTCCTTTCTTTCTTTCTTTCTTTCTTTCTTTCTTTCTTTCTTTCTTTCTTTCTTTCTTTCTTTCTTTCTTTCTTTCTTTCTTTCTTTCTTTCTTTTCTTTCTTTCTTTCGCTTTTTGGATCACACCCGGTGTTGCTGAGATTTCTCCTGGCTCTGCACTTAGGAATTATTCCTGACGATGCTTGGGGACCATATGGGATGCCAGGGACTGAACCTGGGTCTGCTGCATGCAAAGCAAACACCCACCCTATCCACTGTACTATCATTCCAGCCCCCTCCCCCCCTCAGATTTCATACTATCATTATACGTTTGACAATAGTGAAATCTAATTCACCATCTTCTATTGAGATTCCCTTAGCATACTCTACATCTTGTCAATGAACTCAAAAGGATCTTCTCACCTCAGCTCAAGTAATGGCAAAGATCCTGACTCCTAGTATCACTAACATCTCTTGGCATCACCTTTGAAATAAGAACTAGGTCACCTTCTCCCTTTCTCAATTTCTTTTTCTTGCTCTTCTTCAAACCCTCATTGTTCCTGTCTGAACGATAGCCCTCCCTCAGTAGATCCAAGTAGAACCTCTCCTGGTTCTATCATTCTTGGCTGCCCTCCTCCTGGTGACTTTCTTTTCAGGGGATTGGGTCATACAAAGGAAAGCTCAGAGTTTATTCCTGGTTCTGTGTTCGAGTGGCCCCTGCTTTGCTCAGGTCACCAGGTGCAGTGCTGGGGATCTGAGGTCAAGTGTCCTCTTGGTGATTTACCTGCAGAACTGAACCTCCTGGTCAAACTGGGAGGATTCGGGCTGTGTGCCCTCCTTCAGCTGACTGACGTTGAAGAAGGAAAGGGTGTGGTTGACAAAGCCGTGCAGAGTCCCGTTGTTGCTGTAGGAGTACTGGTACACCAGGCGGGGGATAAAGTCGGAGGTGACGGCGATGACGAAAGCCTGAGGAACAGAATGAAAATCACTTGAGGAAGGGCCGGGTGGCTACCATCCAGGTGGCAGGTGGCAGGGCTCCACCTGACTGCAGACTGACTCCCACAGGCTCTCTCCCAGAAGCCCTTTCCTTGGAGTTCGCATGGCCAGCTTGTGTGGCTTCTCACCCTTGGCATGTGTGTGTGTGTGTGTGTGTGTGTGTGTGTGTGTGAGAGAGAGAGAGAGAGACAGAGACAGATACAGAGACAGAGGAGAAAGAAAAATTGACAGAGAGACAGACAGACAGAGACAGAGAGACAGGGAAACACACACAGAGATAGTCACACACAAACACACACACAGCAAAACACACACAGGCACAGAGAGAGAGACAGAGACACAGAGAGAGACAACACACACAAACATACAGAGAGAGACAGAGACACAGAGAGAGACAACACACACAAACATACAGAGAGAAACAGAGAGAGACAAGAGGGAGGGAGAGACAGACAGACATAGACAAAGACATACACAAACACACAGAGTGAAAGAGACAGATAGACAGAGACAGATAGACAGAGACACACACAAACACAAAAAGAGAGAGAGAGGCAGAGACAGACATACACAGACAGAGACACACAAACACACAAAGAGAGAGAGAGAGAGAGACAGACAGACATATACAGACAGACACACACAAACACAGAGAGAGAAACGCAGGGAGGAAGGAAAGAGAAAGAGAGAGGAGGGAGGGAGGGAGAGAGAGAGAAAGTGCCAGTGTGGACCATTTAGTCCTGGAAGGGCTAAGCCTCCCTCAGAGGCCTGCACTGACACTACCGGTGTTACCCAGACTACACGGAGTGGGGGAATCCTCTGAGAAAACAACCAGTATTGGTGTGAGTGTCCCAGAAGGGCTGCGTGTGTGGACACTGAATGACTCTGTCCATATGTTCCCGAGTGACACCAGAAGTTCAAGGATAAGGCCACAGTGCCCTGGATCTGACCATCTGTTCTCAACAGTTTAAAACACACCCTGTACCGATGTGCTTCTTCTCACCCATCTCATTTGGGAAAGGGGAGGAAGGTGAGGGGTGAGGGGAGAGGAAAGGAAAGGGGAGACCTGGTCAGCCAGCCAGGACCGCACGGACCCCGCACGGCATCTGGTGTAGCTGAGCGCCCATAAATGTCTCCGGAGCAGAGCAAAGGACAAATGAGCAATTGCATGTTTGAAGATGGAGGTGCTTTCTGCACAGAAAATCTTAAATCTTTTTGGCAGCTGTTTACACTGGATTCTGTACCCACAATCAAAGCCTTTTTTTCTTTTTTTTAAAGTAGAGTTTAGGTATTGTTTTCTGGATGTATACATGACATGTGTATGGGGGAGGGGCAGAGGCTGGCGATAACTCACTCCCCCATCTCGGAGGGCGAGTCACATACTTTTGGACACCCTGATTCTTACTTTCTGAGCACTTGCTAATTGCCCTTTCATCCTTCCATGGAATTTCCAGAAGGATCCTAGGTGGTGGATATCATTACTCTCTCCCCCCTTCGCAGATCAGGAGTCCTAGAAAGGTGGAAAAATTAGAACTTCCTGTCCCTCAGTTGTATTGATGAAAAGTGCCAGACACTTGGGGCCTTCCTTCAAGGACACATCGCCCCAAAAGGAGCAACTCATCCATGATCCCAGCCACTTTGTTTCTCAGCCACAGGACACGTGGACACTCTCAGACAGGGGCCGTCCAACGGCCTGACCCTCTCTGCTTCCCCTCATGGCTCTCCCGCCATTTTCTTCTCTGAATAGAGAACTGGGCTCCAGACAGAATCTGGGTCTCTCTCCCTGGGAAGAGTGGGCCATTGCTTTTTTTTTTTTTGCTTTTTTTGGGTCACACCCGGCGTTGCACAGGGCTTACTCCTGGCTCATGCACTCAGGAATCACTCCTCACGGTCCTCAGGGGACCATATGGGATGCTGGGAATCGAACCCGGGTCAGCCGCATGCAAGGCAAATGCCCTACCTGCTGTGCTATTGCTCCAGCCCCAGGGCCATTGCTTTCAAGGTATGCACTGAGCTGCTTAAAATTGTCTTGGGAGCTGGAAGAGGAGGCCCTCCCTGGCCCCCCTCCATGAGAATGCACAAGTCAAAGGAACTGTTGGGGACTAGAGCGATAGCACGATAGCACAGCGGGTAGGGCATTTGCCCTGCAAGCGGCCGACCTGGGTTTGATTCCCAGCATCCCACAGGGTCCCCCGAGCACCGCCAGGAGTAATTACTGCGTGCATGAGCCAGGAGTAACCCCTGTGCATCGGCGGGTGTGACCCAAAAAGAAAAAAAAAAAACAACCAAGGAGCTGTTGGCGTGGGCTCAGAGGATTTCCTTCTCCGCAACGTCGACATGTGTGGGGCGGCCGTTAAGGAGATCATCATAGGTAGACCTCCTCTCCCTCCATCTCCTCCTGTGTCACTGACGACATGGAGCCGGAGTCCCAGGGGGTAATTAAGATTGTTCATTGACAACCTGGAGGAACTGTAATTAGGAATGGCGGTTTGGGCGGG
Source organism: Sorex araneus (assembly GCF_027595985.1). Classification (NCBI taxonomy): domain Eukaryota; kingdom Metazoa; phylum Chordata; class Mammalia; order Eulipotyphla; family Soricidae; genus Sorex; species Sorex araneus. The sequence continues at coordinate 87,293,362 of NC_073307.1, forward strand.
ATGCCAAGTATTGTTCAGTACCAGAGGAGAAGAAGCCAGAAATAAGATGGCCAGATAGGTGACATTCTTTCCTCATGATTCTTGGCTCTGAGGAAAGATCTGATGTTGCCCCTTGACGCCCCGGCTTGCAATCTAGAGAGTAATTACCCTTCCTTCCTCTCGGTGCCGTGAAGCGAGGGGCAGAATCACACATGGCTTTGGCCAGGGGGCCACGAGCAAGAAGACCAGTTGCCCTGTTTCCTAGGAGCTGTCTTAAGGAACGCTGCGACTGGGAAAGACGGGGCTGAGTCGAGCCCCCCCACCCCAACCCTTGCCCCGAGCCAAGAGGTATCACGCGTGCAAGCACTTACATTGATGATCACAGAGAACTTGCCGATTCCGGAGAGAATGTCAAACCAGATCCCTGTAAGACGGAAAGGAAGCTGTCTGCTTCACTCGCACCCACGCTCGGTGATGACAGCACTCTTTCTTGCTCAGGGGGACACTTTGCAGACAAGTTCCCTGGGGAACGCTGGGTGGGACCCCCCAGGAATGGGCTTGTTTGGAAAGGTTGAGAATCCCCTGTCTGAAAACTGGGGCCGGGGTAGGGGAATGTGGGCGCCTGGTGGGGGAGAGTATGTGGCCCCTCCCGCCATGGAGGTTTTGAGGATGGTCACGAGGATGAAGAGCTCAAGGTGGGGAACAGGCCAAGCCTCCCAGTTCTTCTTGAGTCTGGGCCCGCTGTGGGGGACCGGGTGGCATCGGGTGGACACGGTGTCTGGGATGAGCCTGTGTCAGGTTCCCGGCAGGGATCGTACCTATGTCTTTGGTCCTCACGGCATCCGGCCGTCTCAGCTCGGTCACAAACTTCTTCGCATCCAACCGCACTTCGATGACATTGTTGAGGAGGGCAAACACGGGTGCCAGGGGGAAGGAGGCCACGAAGAGGGTGACAAAGCCGAACTGGATGACTAAGAGAGAGAGAGAACAGTGTAAGAGGCTGCGACAGGAAGAAGCCCCAAGTGTGTCTTGCTCTGGGTCCTGCCTGTTCTCAGCAAATCTTCCCTTTTTGACAAGTTTTGGGTTTGGGGCCCACATCTGGTGGTGCTCAGAGGCTGCTTCCAGCTCTGTCCTCCGGGATCAGTTCTGGTTCTGTGCCTGGGGAACCACCCGATGCTGGGGATCGGACCCAGGTACTCGGCGTGCTGCGAATACAATCAACCCATTGCGTTATGTTGCCGACCTGAGTCTCTTTTCCAGGGTCTTCTCACAGCCTCCCTTCTCTGGTCCCATAGATTTCTTTCTCAACACCCGCAGGGAGGGCAAAGGTCTGTATTCCATAACCGAGATATGAGGAAAAGAAAAGCATCAACTCTCCCTCACCCTTAAACCTCTCACTAGTGCCACGGGCCCAAGTATAAATTGTTTCATATTCACAGGACAGATCATCTTGCCGGAATGGCCTAATTCTTCCCCAGAAGACAGAAAGCTGTTTTCATCCACTGGTTCCCATAAAACTTTACTTATATAAAAGGACGGAGTGGTAGCACAGCAGGTAGGGCATTGGCCTTGCATGGGTTTGATTCCTCCGTCCCTCTCGGAGAGCCCGGCAAGCTACCGAGAGTATCCTGCCCGCATGGCAGAGCCTGGCAAGCTACCCGTGGTGTATTCAACATGCCAAAAACAGTAACAACAAATCTCACAATGGAGACGTGACTAGTGCCCGCTCGAGCAAATCGATGAACAACGGGATGTCAGTGCTACAGACAGTGCTACAGAGAAATGCAAAATAAAAGCTAAGAAGAAAGCTGTTGTTTTGGGTCCCTGGGCTAGAGTTTACCACCCCACCCCAGCCCACCCCACCGAAGTATCTTAAAATTCTGTCTCCCAAAGTTTCCCTGCTCCTCCCACCTCCAGAGCCCCAGTCTTTAGGGTGGCCTCACTCATTCCTCACACAGACACTGAGCGCTCAATGGTGCCAGGCGCCAGACCAAGGATGTAAGGTGGCAAAGGCCACTGGTAGGAAGCTGGTGTTGAGGAGAAGGGGTACAAACAGGCTGGATGTATGCTGGCAGAGAGAGAAGGCCCGGAGTCAGCAGGGACACACGGGTCATGGCCCTTCGGGGTGAGAGGGTAGGGAATGTCTCCATATGGAGAAGCCAAGTTTCATCCTGAGAGATAGACTGTGGTTCTGGGTTCAAGACTGCGTGGAGGAAGTCGCTGCCATGCACGTGACTGGAGACAGTCCAGGCACTCACCATTCCTACCTGGACAGCCAGGGACATCTCCAGATAGTCCCTCCTGTCCCCAGACCTCTCTGGGGTCAAATCAGTCCCAAGTGCTTGCATTCTGACCCTATGACCTTTAGGGACCCATAGTGTTCTGTTGGCTTCCCCTTATTTGTTTTTCCAGTTCCTTCCCTGGTGACAATGCTCTGTTGCCATTGGCTCCCAACCTATCTCCCTCCCCCTCTCCTAAGTTCCCTCCCAATGACCACCCAACTACTGCCTCCCAGCACCTTCTAATACTTTACATGCACTTCACAGCACCCATAATTTCTTTCTTTCTTTCTTTTTCTTTTTTTCTTTTTTTGGCTCACACCCAGCGACGCACAGGGATTACTCCTGGCTCATGCACTCAGGAATTAACTCCTGGCAGTGCTCAGAGGACCTTATGGGATGCTGGGAATTGAACCCAGGTCAGCCGTGCGCAAGGCAAACGCCCTCCCCGCTGTGCTATCACTCCAGCCCACCCATAATTTCTTATTCTCCTGACATCTCCTGAATGCTTCCAATCCTTCCATGAATGATGCACAAGCACATGGTCTCAGTCTCCCAGACCACTAGAGGCCATCCCCTGGGACAAGCCCATTGGTGTGAGCCCCGTAACGGTCTCCCCTAGTCCCCGCATGCTTCTGTTCGTGCTGTCAGGACTGGCACGGATTCTGTCCACTCCAGGGGTTCTATATCTACTTGCCAATCTGGACCCAATACCTAGTCCCAGGAAAGTCTCAGGGCTCAGGTTTTCTTATTTATTTTGGGGGAGTGTAGACCATACCTGGTGGTGCTCAGTGCTTACTCATGGCTCAGGATCACTCTTTGTGTGTGTGTGTGGGGGGGGGGGGCGGCGACCATAGGTGGTGCTGGGGTTTAATCTGGATTGGCCATGTGCAAGGCAGGAGCCCTACCTGTTGTACTCTCACTCTGGCTCTGTCACGTCTTCTTATGAAAGAGAAGTTATTTTACTTCTTGTGCCTAATTTACTTTCTGCAGACATTATGGATCATAATAATATTCACCCTGGACCAGGGATGTGACTTAGAGTAGAGCTTTTGTCTTGCATGAGCAGACCCTGGGTTCAATCCCTGACATCATAGTAAAAATAATAATAATAATAGCACTAAGGATTGTTAGTGTTCATCAATTTGCTCAAGCAAGCACCAGTAACGTCTCCACTGTGAGACTTGTTGTTACTGTTCTTGGCATATTGAATACACCACGGGGAGCTTGCCAGGCTCTGCTATGCGGGCAGGATACTCTCAGTAGCTTGCCGGGCTTTCTGAGAGGGACAGAGGAATTGAACCCGGGTCGGCCGCATGCAAGGCAAATGCCCTACCAGCTGTGCTATTGCTCCAGCCCAATAATAATAATAATAATAATAATAATAATAATAATAATAATAATAATAATACCAACCTCATGGGAGATATAAGAGTAAATGATCATGTGTGCAAAGTGCTTAGAACAATGCCTCCCACTCAGCAGGAGTTCAGTGATGTTATCTGTCATGTAAGTTTGCTTTTATTGGAGTCAATATTAACATGCGGAGATGACTGCAATCTGTACAGGACCTTGTATGGTGCGCAGACACACATGTAAGGTGTGCTCTCTGAGAGAGTCAGGGAAAGGTCAACCCTGGCTGTGGGTTTTCATGCACCTCCTGTCCTGAGGCCATTCGCTCCATTTCAAAGGGCCTTCGCATCCTCACTGATAAGCTCAGGAAACTGGTTTCAATTCCCTTTGGATCTGATTCTCATTCTCTTGGACAAGCTTCAAGATTCTAGGATACTCCTATTAAGAAGGGGGAAAAAATTTTAAAAAAAACAGGATCAAACTTTTTTTAAAAAGTTTGAACTTCCACCACCCAGGAATATGTTTCACCACAGTAGAAGTTTCAAGAAAGAGACCTTCATGGAACTTTATGTAACACAGAGACTTGGGATTTGTGGGTCTGTCTGGAAACCCAGCTGGCAGTGGTTGGTGACTGTTCTGGCTCAGACAACGTGGCTATCACTCCTTAATGCGCAGTGAATGCCTGTCGGGTCCTTGAAGACCGATAGACACAGGTCTGTCAAGACTCCTTTGGAATGATGGCCCGGTACACTGGCTCGACAGAGGGGACTTCCAAAGCAAGCTTGGGGAACCAGCATCCAATGCCTGGTCTCATCCACCTTGTAATTAAGACTTTGCTAAGGAATTCACTTTAGAGTTGAGGTACGGGCAAGGGCAAAGTGGGTGATAGGAAGGGGGTGGAACTAACGAGCAAAGCAAAACAGATATGAGACGGGCTTCTAGAACTTGTAAAACACGGCCTGTATTTAAGGACAGATACAAATCTATCCTTCTGTCTGGAGTTCTGAACTGCTCTTCTTGACCCTAATGAGCTCAGTTCTTACTTCTAATGAGCGCAGGGCAAATGTTCTTCATCTCCTCAGTGGCTTCCTCCAACAAAACCGTGCCAACTCTCTAAAGCCCCAATGAGGAGTTGGCCAGGAGACAGATGCAGGGAAAGTCAAGTGACTTGAGATGACTAGAAGCCCAGAGAGCATGTCCTCACCATGCTGGGGTCAAGGACACTCCACCCTCCAAGGTCCTTCGAGAGTGGCAGAAAATACTGAACTCTCCACTTAACTCACCCTTCTCTACCATGAGCTCCAGAAGCAAGACATGTATACAATATTTATAGATTACCCGGGGGATTGTGTTTTACCTCCACAAATTCTCCAGATACAGGTTCCCTGTTGTCTTTCTTTAGACAGTGTCAACAGCTTCAAGGGGTAGCTACCTAACAAAGCCACAACTTATCCCAACCTTCCAACACATGCTGTCTGCAGTTTCCTCTTGCTATGGAAATTTTTGCATTAAACAACCTTGAGGAAATGGGCTAAACAAAGACCAGTGGCTCTGAACTTGCAGTGACAAGTTACTTGATCCCTTCTGATATTTCTTCAGTGTGTCCTGGGCCAAGAAAAGTCACTGTCTACAGCGCTCCCATGGATGGAGATGTTCCTTGCTTGGACTGAGTACCCTGCCAGTTTCTAGGAACCAATCCAAAGAGGCAGAAGAAATAGTAGATGTTGTTTGATTTAGGAGGTGGCGAAGTGCAGGGTAACACTGGTTTGTCCTTTCTTCCTTACCCCCACCATCACAGTGCTCCCGGGACACCCCCATTCCTCTGTGTTTATCTTTAACGTCTCCTCTGTGCTCTGCTTCCCCTATCTGCTAATCACCTAGACCCCCACATCAGACCCTGTGACTTGTAAGATCAGATCCTTCTAAGGACTCTGGATTTTGTATTTTAAGTATCTGTCCTGAGGACTGTAGTCTGGGATCTATAGTGAGATGTTTCAAGGAGAACCACCCTTTAAACTTAGTATATCTCTTACTGTGTCCGTACAAAATGACTAGAAAGTTTATCAAGAAGTAAATTTAAGGAGACTGTTAAAATGGTTATGTACCAAGGAAAGATGAAATTCAGCCCCTGAGTGGATCTCCTAGCAGGATGAGCACTTTGTCTTAGAAGAGCTTCCCCTGGAAGCAAGGGCTTTACAGATGCTGATGGTGCTATCTGACCTGTGTAGTTGCTACCCCAAACATAGGTGGTTGGACTCCTTTCAAAAAAAAAATTTATTAGTGAATCACCATGAGGTACAGTTACAGACTTACAAACTTTCGTGCTTGCATTTCAATCATACAATGGCCGAGTACCCATCCCTCCACCAGTGCCCATTTTCCACCACCAATGGTCCCAGCATCCCTCCCACCACCCCCACCCCGTCCCCTCCACCCCACCCCGCCTCTGTGGCAGGGCATTCCCTTTCGTTCTCTCTCTCTCTCTCCTTTTGGGTGTTGTGGTTTGCAGCAGAGGTATTAAGTGGCCATCATGTTCAGTCTATAGTCTATTTTCAGCCCGCATCTCCCATCCCGAAAAGGCCCTCCTGACACCCTTTACTTGGTGGTCTCTTCTCTACCTGAGCTGCCTTTTCCCCCAGCATGCGAGGGCAACTTCTAAGCTGTGGAGTAATCCTCCTGGTTCCTTATCTCTACTATCCTTGGGTGTTAGTCTCCCATTCTGTCACACAAAAATGAGTGCAATCTTTCTATGTCTGTCTCTCTCTTTCTGACACATTTCACTGAACATGATACTTTCCACGTTGATCCTAGGTGGTTGGACTCTCGTCTAAGGCAGAAAGACTGAGCGTGGGGAGACTAGCATGAGGGACCTGAGATGGGAATGAGGGCCAGTGTGAGACTGGAATGCGGTGCTCAGTGATACTGGAATAGGCCTGAGGGGAGGATGGAATAAATGGAAGGATGGAGACTGATCACCAACCAGTTTGGTGACCCTGTTCCCTCCCTCATGCGTCTGTCAGTGGCAGCGGCATGCTGGGGTGGGGAAGCAGCTCATGACCCCCTAATGCATGTAGACACAAAAGCCAACAATTATTTTGTGACCACACAGCGGAGGTGGGGGGGGGGGGAGCTGAGGAAGTGGCGGAAGAGAAAGATATAACCTTCTAGCAAATAAATGCTAAATCTAGGCCTTGCTGTTCTTAGTTCAAGGTATTAGATGGGTGGCAGGTTCACTGCAGAGACCACGTGACCAGCCTTCATCAGCTCCGAGATCTGCTTCTAAACACAGCCAGTCCCCATCAGGACAAGAGCAGGGCCGGAAATCCTCCACGTGCTGCATAATAGAAGACAGCTTGGCTCGGCCAATAATAGATTAAACCTGGCCAAGCCAATTTTGGAGGAATCTGTAAGTTGATTTTCAACTAAATCTTTACAAAGCTTGCCGCAAAGTGTTCCAGAAAGGTTGAGCTGGAAGCACAAACTCCTGGAAACACAACACCCCCCCCCCACCAGCCCCCCCGCCAAGGTTTTCTCTTCTCACTCGCCATCAGCCTTTGAAAAATAACCACCGGGTCTCTGCTGCCTGATGCTGGAGACAATTAAAACCTTGGCCTTGACTACCTGGGCTGAGGTTAAAATAACAAGGAGGAGTGGGCTAAACTAAACAAGATGGCATCCAACAGGGACATTCCAGGACAATCTGCTTAGAGAAGAAAACAAGGATTTTAGAAGAATAGAGCGGCTGGCCAGGACTGATGAAAAAGCTCTTAATGGAACATCATTTTGATTTTCTGCTCATTTAAACACAAATGCACACGCACGCACGCGCGCACGCGCACACACACGCACACACACGTACACACACACACACACACACAGAGGCTGATCTGGCATTCAAGGTCCTTGGTGATCTGATTCCAACTTATTTTTCCAGACATCTCTCTTCCCCACCCATGCTCTGTGCTCAGGCCTAATATTTGGCCGGGATGCTTGGAGATCAACAATGCCCATTTTCCAACCTTTTCTCAAAACCATTGGGACTCCTTAGCCTCACCACGTTTTCCACATTTCTGAGCTTTTGCATCCACCAGTCTTACTGTAAATTTTCTAATTTTTCTGCTGGGTGAATGACCATTTGTCTTTCAGCTTCAATTCAAGCTCCCTGTAATGTCTTTCCTACTAAAAAGTTGAATAGTACAGCAGATAGGAATCTTTCCTTGCATGCTGCTGACCCGGGTGTAATATCTGAGACCCAATATGGTTCCCTGAGTAAGCCCTGAGAACTGCTGCATGTGGCCAAAAAAAAAAAAAAAACACAAAAAACCAAAAGAAGTCTCTTCAATCCTATTGCCCAGCATATCACTCAAGTAGGCCGAACGCCACAGACATCTCACTTCCATTTCTCAATAATACCTTGCACACATCACTTTCTTTTTATTTGACTTGATCTCTAGACGGTAGGCCCCCTAGAGATCATGGGAAAATCTTAATTGGTCTTGAGTCCTCATAATTTTATGTGGTTTCTACTCCACAGCAAACAGGCAGCTCGCATTCAGCTATAAACACATAATAACCACAAAAAGAATCAGACAAACTGAAAGAGATGGATGAAGACCGTTGCTTCTCATGATAATGAGGTGAGATGAGGTCATGAGTACTGAGACTCCACATGTCATGCTCAGAGCTGCTACCCATAGACTAAAGAGACTTGGGGGAAAACAAGTGAGAGAGTCCAGTTCTAGTAATCATAGCTTTAAAAAAATACTTTTAGTTTAGTAAAAGCACAAAGCACTTGATAGATTAGTGTAAACAACACAGTGTGCTTTACAGGACTGAAAACCAGGGGCTTAAGCATCCTCTCTTTCAACAGTTCTTAAAAAACAGCATCAGGGAGAACTGCAGGAACACAGTGACTGTCTTCTCAGCCCACAGGCAATTCCTCATCTGATTCAACTGGGAACAGCCTGTTAATACCAACACACAAGAAATAAACTCAGCAAGGGAAGGTTATCACTGTTTATCTCCTAAGTCCATATTTCAATACTATGTCCACGGAATGCCTTTATCAAAGGGCAAGGAAAACCAACATTCTCAGCACTGGCAACTTCTGGTCTAAGAGATAATCGCAAGTGTTAGTTGACCCATTATACACAAAGAGATTAGGAGAAGACAGGGCGGGAGCTGTTTACCCCTGTGCAGGCCTTAATTTCTTAGGAAAACAGTCTTGGTAGGCTTATAAGAGGGTTCCCATATCTTATCATTCATGATTCATTTGTTCATGAGTGAATTATTCATTCATCCCAAGAACACTGAGAAAAAATTAGACAGTTTCTAGACTAGTATTCTGAGTACTTGACTTGTGGCTAGGAAATAGCCATAGATGAGTCTGTGAAATGAGGATGAAAAGCATGCCACCAAATCTTTCCTGTATTATTTCATGCACATAATATTCTAACAGTAGCATTATCGAAGGGCAAGAGGAAATCACTCTCATCAGAGGTTTCCTACAGACTTGACTTGAAGAACAAGTTCAAGAATCACGTGAAATAATTGGTTAAGACAGCCCTGAAATCCAGTGGTCCTGATTCAGCAACTATCTATTTAAGAAGTAATGATATCCCTCTCGCCACCCCCACCCCATCCCCCATCACTCCACCCTGCCTCTGGAGGTGAATGGGCACTGGTGGAGGGATGGGTAAATGATCACTGTATGAGTGAAATACGAACACAAAAGTTCATAAGTTTGTAATTGTACATCACAGTGATTCTCTAATAAAAAAATTTGAAAAAAAAAAGAAGTAATGATAATGAGAGGACTTCCCTTTTAACCACAGTGGGGTCACCTGGGGTTTATACAATGGATTGGGCTCAAGTCAAAAACCCTAGAAGTCAGAGCAGGTAGAAATAAAGCTGAAAAATAAAACAAATTAAGCATTAGAGTTTACTGCTTGCAAATCATAGTCCATAGTCCATCAAGGCATATTTTACCATTACTTGTGACTAAGGGAGATTTCATCCTCAAATTTTCCTCACTCCATCCCCATAAACAGTACAGTACTTGTTTCTTTATATGTAGATTTCTGCTACTCAAGTTTCAAAGTCAAATTATCACAGGAGATCCCAGACTGATAGCGTAATATAGACCTATTCATACAGAGCATTCTTTGCCTTAGGATGAGACACTGGGGTTAAAAAAAATACATATTTGGGGCTGGAGAGATAGCACAGCAGGTAGGGCGTTTGCCTTGCATGAGGTCAACCCGGGTTCGATTCCCAGCATCCCATATGGTCCCCTGAGAACCGCCAGGAGTAATTCCTGAGTGCATGAGCCAGGATTAACCCCTGTGCATCGCCAGGTTTGACCCAAAAAGCAAAAAAAAAAAAATACATATTTATTTATTTTGTTTTGGGGCCACACTCAGTGATGTTCAGGGTTACTCCAGGCAGTGCTCTGGAATTACTCCTGGTGGTACTTGGGGACCAGGTGGGATGCAGAGGATTGAACCTAGATCGGCTGCATGCAAGGCAAATACTCTACTCACTGTACTTTCTCTCCAGCACCTAAGGAAATCTTTAGAGATCAGCTATTTTGATGGCCACAGAAAAGGGCAGCAAAGTGTAACTTTCATTCATCTGGAGCATAAAGGTCTGGGCATTTCGATCTTCTGGAATAATCTATTCATTCCTCCCCTTCTACAACTTCTGAGTGAGATTCTGAATCCACAAAGGTTGTGAACCTTCCAAAAACTTTTCCTAACTATTCAACCTCTATAGGTAGCATGCTTTCTAGTTCATCATCTTCAGTGGCATGATATTATCATTATTCCAAATTTCTCCCAAGATTTTGTTGAATTGCTGTGAGACAGATCCTTACAAAGGTGCTCATGATTAGGTTTCAATCATACAGTGTTACAACACCCATCCCTTCATCAGTGTCCACTCCCCGGCACCAGTGTCCCCAGGTTCCCTCCCAACTTCTATACTTCTTTTTTGTTTTGTTTTGTTTTTTTTAATTAATAGTTTGTTTTTAATTAGTGAGTCAACGTGAGGGTACAGTTACAGATTTATACATTTTTGTGCTCATGTTTCTCCCTTACAAAGTTTGATAACCCATCCCTTCACCAGTGCCCATTCTCCACCACCAGCAAACCCAACATCCCTCCCACCCTCCCCAGTCCTGTCTCCCCCCACCCCACACTGCCACTATGGCAGGGTATTCCTTTTGTTCTCTCTCTCTGATTAGGTGTTGTGGTTTGCAATAAAGGTGTTGAGTGGCCATTGTGTTCAGTCTCTAGTCTATATTCGGCCCGCATCATCTTTCCCCCACATGACCTCCAACCACATTTTACTTGGTGTTCCCTTCTCTGAGTTGCCCAGAATGAGAGACCAGCCTCCAAGCCATGGAGACAACCTCCTGGTACCTATTTCTACTATTCTTGGGTGTTAGTCTTATAGTCTATTATTCTATAGTCCACAGATGAGTGTAATCTTTCTATGTCTGTCTCTCTCTTTCTGACTCATTTCACTTAGCATGATACTTTCCATGCTGATCCACTTATATGCAAACGTCATGACCTCATTCTTTCTAACAGCTGCATAGTATTCCATTGTATAGATGTACCAGAGTTTCTTCAACCAGTCATCTGTTCTAGGGCACTCGGGTTTTTTCCAGATTCTGGCTATTGTAAACAGTGCTGCGATGAACATATAATCAACTTCTATACTTCTATGGCAGGCACTTCTCTCTCTCTCTCTCTCTCTCTCTCTCTCTCTCTCTCTCTCTCTCTCTCCTTTTGGGCATTGTGGTTTGCAATACAGATACTAAAAGGCTGTCGTGTATAAAATATATGTGTGTACACACACACACACACACACACACACACACACACATATATATATATATATATATATATATATATATATATGCCAAAAACAGTAATGATAGGTTTCATTCCCCTGACCCTGAAAGAGCCTCCAATCGTTAGGAAAGATGAGTAAGGAGAGGCTGCTAAGGGCCGGGGCTAGAGTGATAGCACAGCTGGTAGGGTGTTTGCCTTGTATATGGCTGACCTGGGTTCGATTCCCAGCATCCCATATGGTCCCCTGAGCCCCGCCCGGAATAATTCCTGAGTGCAAAGTCAGGAGTAACCCCTGAGCATTGCAGGGAGTGACCCCCCCAAAAAAATCTCAGGGCTGAATGTAATAGTGCCTGATCGAGTAAATCAATGAACACAGTGATACAGTGATATATATATGTATGTATGTATGCATATATATATACATATATATATATCCCTTTACCTACTTTTAACACTCATGTTTGTCCAGCATGATCATTTCCAACTATTATTGTCATACTAGTCCCTTCTCTATCTTACCTACTCCCACCCCACACAAGTGGTAGATTTCAACCATTGACCAGTCCTCCCAGCCCTTGTTTTCCCTGGCCTTGGGTTCCAATTTTTTCAGTGAAAAGGGGGAGTTTTAAACAGACTGAAATGATTTTCTAAGAACCACACATTTAGCCGTTGATGAAGCCAGGAAATAAGTAGAATCTATGATACCAACCAAGATCAATGTTCTCTCGCCACACTAAAGTGTAGATTCAATCCTGGTACAATAGTGGCTCCTCCCTAATCTTACTAGCACCCACCTCTCTTAGCATTCCTCTATTGGGTCTTCTCCAAACTGATTTCCACCTGACTGTCAGAGAATAAACTTTTATTGATACCAGCACCCCCTTCGACATATTTAGGTATTTTCCCCTCTCCAAGTGTCTTTGTTCACATGTGTATCTTCCCTGGAAAGCACACTAGAGCTTCCCTGGTGTTTTCTGGGTCTTTTCTCCCACCCATCTGCATTTATACCACCTCAAAAATATCACACCAAAAAAAAAAAATGGGACTGGAGCAATAGCACAGAGGGTAGGGCGTTTGCTTTGCACATGGCTGACCTGGGTTTGATCCCCAGCATCCCAAATGGTCCCCTGAGCACTGCCAGGAGTGATTTCGAGTGCAGAACCAGGAGTAACCCCTGTGCATCGCTGGGTGTGACCCAAAAAGCAAAAAAATAAAAAAAAAATCACACCAGCGTACCTAGTTCCATTTCTCAAAGCTAGTGAAAAATAAGTTGCTGAGATTATGGATTTTTTCTATTTATAGTCTGGTAAATTTACAGTCAATATTTGTTTGGGTGAACCAATAAAAGACATGGCTTATTCACTCTTGTTTAATTTATTTGTCTTCCCAATGAGAATGTGAAGAAAAGCTGCTCCTAGTTCCATCCATTCATCCATACATCCGATTTATCTATTTGGGTTGTGGTTTAGAGTCAGAGAAGAAGTGATTTGAAAGAAGTTCTTCAGCACATTACTAAGCATCTTGGTTTACCTTATTCCTTTGACCAAAACACTGAGACGAACATCCTTCCAAAACACTGAGACAAAAGTCAGTACAAATAAGATGAGGGTTGAAGAATTTTATTTATTTGTTTTTTGAGCCATGCTCAGTGATGGTCAGGGGTCACTCCTGACTCTTCACTCAGGAATCTCTCCTAGCGATGCTTGGGGGATCATATGGGATGCTGCAGAGTGAACCAGGGTTGGCACATGCAAGGCAAGCGCCTTACCCACTGTACTATCTCTCTAGTCCCAAGAGGGTTCAAGAATTTTAGAAGAAAGGAAATAAGTAGCAGAGAAAGAAGGGGCAAAAGACATGTGCCACCGCATAATGTGGATACGGTTGAGCAACAGAGTCTACTGTGAGCTTCCTTGTTGCTAGATCGAGAAGAGAAATGGGAAAGTGATGCTCCTTAGTTTAATCTGAAAGGCTGTCTTCTGTTCACTTTTTCATGCAGGCATTTCTTCATTCACTCATAGTTTAAGTATTCTCTGGTCATCTCTGCCAAGTCAGGAGCAGTTTGCCATAGAGTGAGGGTCTGGTATCCAGAGAGACGCTTGCCTTTCCTCTGATGATTTTTGAGAGGAGGGACTCCTAATATAGATAATTCCAAACAATGTCTGCTCAGGAAGCAGAGGAGAAATAACCTGTGACTCACCCTACTTCCCAGGAATATGGGAGTGGGCCCCTGGGATGCTGCCTGCACGGTGTTTGAATGTCATTTGGGGAAGATGGCAGGTGCCTGATTATCCAGTGGAATGACTCAGTTTGTATAAACAGGATGGCTCAGGGAAAGGAATTTCCTGGTTCTTTGAGCCACTGTCTTGTAGCACACACACTTGACATTCTGTGGGACAGAATATTCAGGCTTTAGCGCTGCTGGCTGTGCAGATAGTCTGGAATATTTTATCACTCACAGCTGAGGTACCCTTGAGACTGGCTTTCCACATCTGTTGGAAATAACCCAGTGCGGCCCCTACCATCCATGACCAAAGTCTATCAGAGTTAAAAAAAAAAAATCTTGGCATCATCTGCATCATCACAATTTGAAGCCTCATTTTCAGCTTCTCTGTCTTTAATAAGTGCGTACATTTTTTTTTCTTTTTGGATCACACCCGGTGAAGCACAGGGGTTACTCCTGGCTCTGCACTCAGGAATTACCCCTGGCGGTGCTCAGGGGACCATATGGGATGCTGGGAATCGAACCCAGGTCGGCCGCATGCAAGGCAAACGCCCTATCCGCTGTGCTATTGCTCCAGCCCCAATAAGTGCGTACTTCTAAAACAGCGGGGGGCTGGAGCAATAGCACAGTAGGTGGGGCATTTGCCTTGCACGTGGCCCACCCAGGTTTGATGATTCCCAGCATCCCATATGGTCCCCTGAGCACTGCCAGGGGTAATTCCTGAGTGCAGAGCCAGGAGTAACCCCTGTGCATGGCTGCGTGTGACCCCAAAACAAAAAGAATAAAAGTCTTCAGAGGGGGTCCCCTGAAGGCTTGACCTGGCTAAGGTATCCAATAAAGTCTCCAGTTAGTTCTCTGCATTGTTCCTGACTCTGGCCCACTTGTAAAATACTGAGACTCGCTTGGGTTTTTGTTATCAAGCATTATCATATCAATAATTGATTGACAGTGGTGTTCTTCCCCGAAGACCCCAGAAATTTTACAAGTCCCTCCATTTGCACTGTTAGAGGACACCTGTCCTTCAGGGGATAGCATTCCCTACCTACAAATACTTCAAAATTAGAAAGAGGTGGAGGGGGGGAGGGTAGAATGTCCAGTGAAACCAATAGAAGCTGGGTGACGGGGGTGCTTTGAGGAATGATGTCAATAGTGTCCAGTGGAACGTTTGTCTTCAAAATCCTCACTCACAACAGAACCTCTGTGTCATACTCCTTCCCTTATTGAGCACCTTCTGCGTGTCCTCATCTTCACTTACTCAGCACCTTCTGGAGGTCAGCTTCTTCCTTTTCCTGAGCATCTTCTCTAGGTCTTCACTTACTGGGCACCTTCTGAATGTCCTTGTAGTCAGGAGCCGTCGATGGAGGAGAGATACATCTTGCCCTCAAGAAGCTCCCAGAGTCACTTGATGTATCACGTAAACCCGGGCTGCTGGTCTTTAAGTGAGAAAAACTGACCCCCAGCATCATTTATTCCTCTGATAACACAGCAATACGACTTCATCAGGAGATTGTTTTGGCAGCGGTCCCTGATCTCCTCCCAGGATTCACTTCAGGCTCTCCTTTTCGTGCCAAATTCTGCTCTATAGAAGTCAAACTGCCACAAGTGTCCAGAGACCTCAGTTGATAACTCTAAAAGCTGCAGAAAATTTTCCTTTTCCAAGGGCCCTGAGGTAAGCCCCCCCCCCCCCCACAACTGGGCTGTGAGGAGCGGGCGGCAAGAGGGGCTTTGAAGCCCCAGGTTGGGGTTGGGGACCGTGATGATTAATGTCCAGGCTGGCTCCTGGGCCGGCATTCTTTCCTCCCCTCCCCGGTGGGGGTTGGGGGCCTTCCCATGAAGTCCCGCTAAGTAAAGCTCTTCAGGAAAAGGGTTTGATATTAAAGATTCCCTCGAAAGCGGACTTGCTCCCCTCACAGGTTTTCCCGGCTTAATCCCTCACTCTCAGGTTTCTCTTTGTCTGGAACCAGCCTATCCCCACCACCCGGCATACCCCAGGCCCTTCCCCCACCCCACCCCCAACTCCTGCCTCTCCCTTCTCTTCCTAGCCCCTCCCCTCCCCCATGCCGGCTGGGCCCCAGGGCCCCCCCCCCCCCCCCCGGGTTCCAGCTCAATTGAGGGAAATGTAAATATAATATATCTCTCCCGGCTGCCTCCCTCCACTGATGACCTGCTCCACCGTTGTAACTGACAGGCTCAGAGTGGGCCCAGCGCACTTCCTGTCTGCGTGGGTGGTCCTGGGGATCACGGCGGAAGGAAGCTGACAGCTGAGTGCGGGGCCCGGGATCACCGTGTCAGGCACACCCGAGGCAGGACGGGCTGCTTGGGTTTCACTTGCTCTCGATTTCCCTCAAAGCTCAAGGCAAGGGCCTTTCTGGAGGCCAGGCTGGGAAGGGAGAAGGGAGTCTCCCCAACCCCATCCTGCCACTGGAGTCCCAACGGCTCTACCTGGTGCTGCTGTGAGGACCCACTTGGCCCAGGACGGGCTCTGAGGAACTGAGGCCTCTTCCAGGAACAAGAGAAGCAGAACAACCAGATGCTGTGGTCCAAGATTCCATCCCTGGCCTAAGATTGGTCCCCGGGATGGAACAGCCAGGAATGTAACTATCAGGTGGGCTAGATGTTGTGGGCCAAAACAACAACAACAACAACGATGACGACAAAATATATGTGGACTCTGTAGGTAATAGAAATTGGCTGAGTAACGCTGACTTGCCAAAAGGATAGTATAAGGACTTGCTGAACCTAGGTTTCGGGGTCTGTGTTGAAGCCCCCTGCGTGGGGCGGATACTTGGACCCCAGCTAGCTGGCACTGTAAACCTCGCTCTGTGACTTGCATTACCGGCTCTGGTCTCTGTGCTTGAGGGGTGGCCGACTCAGCACTCTACCACTGGCAAAATTGTCTAAGGCGATGATGTAGAGAGAATTCCGAAGGGGTCTTTGGAGGTGTTAGTGGGGAACTTGCATGCCCCCCTCCTTAGCCTTTTGGTGTCGAAATGTATGCATGAACCAGGACCCCAGCACTGTAAAGTGCCCGGAGGACATCTCGCCTGGTCTAAAGGTTGAAGCTCTAGAATGTCGTGACAGTCCGTGGGAAAAACGACACACCACTCATTTCGGCCGTGCACACGCACACTGAAACCTCCTTTTCTCTCTCATTCAGAGACAGGGCGGATCAAGAGAACGTTTGGGCAACACTAGCTGTGTTTTTGTTACCTTCTGAGTCTAAAATCTACTGGAGCGGAGGCTGGATAGTACAGTGGGTAAGGCAGTACAGTGGGTTGACCTTGCCTGTGGCTAGCCCGGGTTCCATCCTCAAGATCCCATATGGTCCTTTGAGCAGCGCTGGGAGTAATTCCTGAGTGTGGAGGCAGGAGTAACCCCTGACCATTGCTGGGTTTGCCCCTCCCTCTCAGCACTGTAGCACTGTCGTCCCATTGTCCCGTTGCTCATCAGTTTGCTCGAGTGGGCACCAGTAACGTCTCCATGGTAAGAATTATTGTGACTGTTTTTGGCATATCGAATACACCACGGGGAGCTTGCCAGGCTCTGCAGTGCGGGCAGGATACTCTCGGTAGCTTGCCGGGCTCCTCGAGAGGGATGGAAGAATCAAATCCGGGTTCAATTCCTACCCACTGTGCTATCGCTCCAAAAAACTGCTGTATCCCTGTATCACTGTCATCTCGTCGCTTATCGATTTGCTCGAGTGGGCACCAAATTAAAAACCAAATACACATAAAATCGACTGTAGTAGAGGAGAGGCTTCACTCTGGACTCATGACACAGTCGGTGGTGGTGCCAGCCACCCAGAACCTGTCTTTCTTCCTCTGCTCCCATTGGCACCCAAGTCTCGGAAGAAAGTGAGATCAGGAGGCTGAGAGTAGATGATGATGATGTGGCCAAGGTCACACTGCTGCATAAAGACAGAGCTGGATGCTCTTCCACATCTCCCCCCAATACCCTGAAAGATGGGCAGAAGAGATTTTGCTCATGTAGCCCCACCGGCTTTCCCTTGGAGGACAGAACACACAGCATAAGCCCAGAGAAGTGGAGGAGAGTTGGCTATCACTGTTTTCCCTGACGGGGGCGGGGTGGGGGGGCGGGGGATGACAGGGTTGGGGGGTAGGGAGCATGGCAGAAACAGTGCCTCCAGCAAGGTTTTGACATTTGTGGATTTCAATCTTCTCTCCCACCGAGCAGCTTCCCAGAGCAGCTCCTTAGGAGCCTGTCGGGGTTCACATTACGCCTTCTCCTATTTCTCTGGCTTGCTCACTGGAAAGGCCTATACAATAGGCCCGAGATGGGGGCAGGGAGGCGGGTGGGATGGAAGGGGTGGGGGGTGGGTAGAAGGAGGAGGAGAGGGAGAAGCAGGGATCCTTGCCCTTCTTGAGCATCTCCTCACTGGACTGCCAGTTGTAAGTGGGGATCCAAGAAAGCATGAGTAGAAGTAAAAATGCTTCTGTCTAGATAAGTGAAAAATAAAACGGAATACACCTAAGCCCTCTTTTGCTTGGTCTCCCTTTATAGGTCTCTAACACAGCTATATTTAAAAAAAAATTAATAATTTTTTATTAATGAACCCCTGGGCTGGAGCAATAGCACAGCGGGTAGGGCGTTTACCTTGCATGCAGCTAACCTGGGTTCTATTCCTCTATCCTTCTCAGAGAGCCCGGCAAGCTACCGAGAATATCCCACCCGCAAGGCAGAGCCTGGCAAGCTCCCCGTGGTGTATTCGATGTGCCAAAAACAGTAACAAGTCTCACAATGGAGACATTACTGGTGCCCGAGCGAGCAAATCGATGAGCAATGGGATGACAGTGATACAGTGATACAGTGATTAATGAAACCCCATGAGTTACTGACTTGCAAACTTTTGTGCTTGTGTTTCAGTCATACAATGATCAAATACCCATCCCTCCACCAATGCCCATTCTCTATCACCAATGATCCCAGTATCCCTCCCGCCACCCCCTCCTCACCACCCCTATCCCATCCCGCCTCTGTGGCAGGGCAGTCCCTTCTCTCTCTCTCTCTCTCTCTCTCTCTCTCTCTCTCTCTCTCTCTCTCTCTCTCTCTCTCTCTCTCTCTCTCCTTTTGGGTGTTTCTTACACAGCTATATTAGGTGCCCAGGCTGTGATTGGCGCTGTGCAATGCAAGCAGCCTTGACTTGGAAACTAGCTGTCCACGGACATCGCTGTCTCTGGAAAAAATGTGTCTGAGATCCTACTGGGGACAGGAGTCAAGAGAGTGAGGAAGAGCGTTGGGAGAAAAGGAGGAAAGCAAAGGGGATACCCTACCCCAAGGTCAGGCATGGAAGGAGAGAAATGTAGGGAACAGGTAAGACATACTCCACAAGTAGGGCTTAGTTTGGGTAGAAGGGTGTAAAGGGGCCAAAGATGAAATCAATGGAAAACACAGTTCACAAAGACCTAGTTAAAGACAAGGAACCCTGCATCCAGAAAGGACAAATACGGCCCTAGGATGATGGCAACAACTGCAGGAGACTGGGTTGACAGCACTGCAGCACTGGAGCACTGTAGTAATGTCATTCCGTTGTTCATTTATTTGCTCGAGCGGGTACCAGTAACGTCTCCATGGTGAGACTTATTGTTACTGTTTTTGGCATATCCAATATGCCACGGGGAGCTTGCCAGGCTCTGCTGTGCAGATGGGATACTCTCGGTAGCTTGCCGGGCTCTCCGAGAGGGACGGAGAAATCGAACCTGGGTCAGCTGTGTGCAAGGCAAACAAACGCCCTACCTGCTGTGCTATCACTCCAGCCCGGGTTGACAGCATGGTAGGGGAAAAAAAAACAAATACGTATGAGATCGAGGCAGAGACTAAGGGGCTGAACAGAAGAATCCTAGAGACCCTCCTAGGAGAAGACCACCCCCACCCTCCCACTCTGGAGGTGTGGAGAGGAGGAAGTGAGAGCTAGCAGCGATGTGGAGATAGTTTAAGCAGCCAGAAAGGGGGCGGGGGCAGAAATGTGGTCTGCCATTAATTCTGCCTGCGCAGGCGACAAATCCGAATGTTCAATTGAGGGTAGAGTGAACACTTGGCCATCGGGAGCCACAGACATCTCTTCTCTCTGAGGAAACCATTCTGGCTTTTCGTTGCAGTCATCCCCACCATCCACGACATTGAGGGCTTTCCCGGCCACCGTTTGTCCATCTCTCTTCCACTAGAACTCTGTTCTAGAGGCTAAGGGGACCCACGTGTTGGCTGCCATTGGCCCCAATGCCTGGCGGCACTTCCTGTGGAGATGAGAACACTTGCGTAGGGAAAGTAAAGCCCCTCTCTGCCCACTTCTGCTAATGACTCCCTCCCCAGAGGCAAAAGAGAAAATTAAAACCAGAAGGAGCCCTTCCCCGACCGGGTGAAGCCCTTGCACCCGATCATAAGCTTGGGTCATGTTGGTCTTGGGAGATGAACACTGGGCATTGACTCATCAATCTATGGGGACGGAGAAGCGACTCTAAGAGCATGAGATGAAGGAAAGGCGGGCTCTGCTGATTGGCAGCCAAAGAACTGGCAGTTAAAGAGCCAGGTTCACTCCCCACGAATATTTTACTGAGCTCTCCCTACATTTCAGCCACTGAGCTGAGTGTCGTGATGACGATGTGTTCAGTAGACACAGCCCACAGACCTCCATTCACATTTTCTCTTCTACCAAAGTAGGGATGGGAGCAAGGACAGGGAGATGGGTCCAATGGGTCTGAGCATGAATGTTGGGGCTGGACTGAGCTCTCAGGGAGAGCCCATGTAGACTGTACCGTACTATGGACAGTAAACATAGGGACCCATGAAAATGGTCGAGATTTCTTGTGTGTCCTGACTAGTTTGGATGAAGCTGAACATTTTCCCCCTTCAAGCTGCCTTCAGAAAAATAATTTCAGTCTATTGAAAAGAGCAGTTTTCCTTCTCTCACAGAAGCCTGGCTGGTCTTTGACATTCAGATGGTGTTAGCCAGGCATGACCTTTGAAATTATAATTCTAGGCTCTGGCCCAGCCTAGTCTTTGGGATGTAGATTTCAGGTGATGGCCCAGTTTTGTCTTTGGGGTGTAAATCCAAGTGCTTTTAGTCCAAGAAAGGTTTCAGTTTTGGTTTTGTATCTTCTTTCCGGAGGCCTAGATTACTGGCCTGCAGATGCAAGGAACTAATGCATTTTCTACTGCCTCAATGTTCTTCCTGTAACTTCTTTTGATGCCTTTGGTGACGTCACTGTATTGTGCCCTTTAGAGGTACCATGATCAATAAAAGGAGATTATAGGGCTCTGTACCTTTGTCTAAGAGTCAGAGAGAACCTAGACACTCCAAGAATACATTTCTTCCGAGTTCCTTATCTCAGTGCCTCCGACCGCACGAACGTTCACGCAACACATGAACACCTTGGCCAGAACTTGGGAGTAGGAAGACAGGCTGGTACCGGCGATTTGAGACCTGGAAGCTAAGGAAGTTCATACTCATGTGCACTCAGGGGAGTCTGGGAACAGTGGGGCCTAAACATAATTACTCGGGTATACTGAGGATTTGAACTGATCTTACTGGAAGTCTGTAAGATCAGCCAATAGGCACACGAAAAAAACCCACTCATTATCACTTACCATAAGGGAATTCTGAATTAAGACAACAAAGAGGTATCTATCACCCTACACCAGTGAAAATGGTATATATTAAAAGACTAGGAACAATTTTTGTTGGCAGGGATGTAATGAAAAAGAACCCTCCTCCACTGCTGATGGGAGTGTTGTCTGGTACAACCTCTATGGAAAACCGTGTAGAAGGTACTCAGTGAATTCAGAATTGAGATTTCCCTACGTGACCTGGGAACTTCATTTTTAGGTATCTATCCTCAGGACATAAAAACATGCATTCAAAAGAATATACGCACACCATTGTTCACTGCAGTATGCAGGACGACAGCTAAGGTTTAAAATCAGCCTAGAGAGTCAACAACAGACAAGTGGATCATGAAAGTGCGGTGTGTATACACAGTGGAATACTACACAGTTTTAAGGAATGATGAAATTGTGCAATTTGCACAAGGATAGAATGAGAAGACATCGTGTTGAATAAAGTAAGCCAGCAGAATAAACACAGGATGATATCATTTATATGTGATATTTAGGGTAACTGGATGAGGAAATAAAATGTTTAAACGGGAGGATTCCCAAATCAACAGTGGGCCCCTGAGTATAAGGAGGAGAAATAGAAACAGAGTGGAGAGTCTGGGGATGAAAGACAGGTGAGAAGAAATGGGGACCAGGTCAGGGGATTAAGGGATGAAGGTGATGCTAAGGAATGATCGTGCTAGATATCCAAAGCACAGAATCACAACACTGAAATCAAGGGACCCAAAC
This sequence comes from Sorex araneus, assembly GCF_027595985.1. NCBI lineage: Eukaryota > Metazoa > Chordata > Mammalia > Eulipotyphla > Soricidae > Sorex > Sorex araneus. The sequence continues at coordinate 87,315,411 of NC_073307.1, forward strand.
AAAACAACCAAACTTAGAAAGGTGCCCGTCAGGAGGGCAGGCTGGAGGGCTGGGGGGCCGGGGGAATATGGGAAGATTAGTGGGGGAAAGTTGACACTGGTGGTGGGATCGATACTGCAATATTGTATATCTAAAACTAAACTATGAATAATGTCATAACTCATGGTGCTTTCATTAAAAAATAAATTAAAAATAACTAAGAACGTCTGTAGCATCAGAGGAGGGTTACTTAAGGATTTATCTTTTAGAAAAGTGAGTCTGACTGGCCTGGGTTGCACATGGAAAGAATCATACCTGAAAGTAAGACAGAAGAGGAAGAGAGTGATGGGGAAGCAGGGGATGAAAGGCATGGCTGCAGTGGGCCAAAGGAGGAAGTGGCCATCCACAATTTTTTATTTTTTCAAATTTTGGTCATCGGGTCACACATGGCAGTGCTCAGGGCTTACCCCTAGGTCTGGACTCAGAAATCAACCAACTCCTGGTCATGTTAAGGGGACCATTGGGGGACTGACCCTAGGTTAGCTGAATGCAAGGCAAATGCTCTGCCCACTGAACTGTCACTTCGGTCCCACCACCCACGATTCTTGGTGGAGATCAAACAAGTGAGATGAGGGCAGGCTTAGGATCTCAGAGAAGAGGCTCTCCATGGCCCATCCCCATACAGAGTCCTGGAGAGGAAAGACTATGCCAATCTATGCTTCCTCCTCCTCCTCAACCCAGGAGTCCAATCTGCAATTTTCTAAGACAGGGGGAAAGACTTCAGGAAGGAAGAAGATGCCCTGGTGTGTGGGCTAGGCCTACCCACATATATCCTTCAGTGGGGTGATCCCTATCGGTCACAGTGAACCTGCCCAGGATGCAGGGGAGACCCAACCTCTAGCCCTGGGCCCTTCTAACTAATGACCTGCTTTCCATCCAAATAAGTAGGCACATTGGCAGTCACCAATCCACCTCCTCTTTCATTACACCTTGCCAGGATCTAAGCTCAGAACTAAGAACAATGAGATTTCCTCTAATGACAGCGCGAATGACAGAAGAAAGTCAACACATCACCCACATTCATGGCCTGCGGAATTCAAAGCTTGGGCTGCATGTACTGTACTAGAAGGCTGGGAGTGGAGTAACTGAATTCCTGAGTTGGGAAGATTACGGTGATGACTTTTTTGATGACGAAAGGAACAAAAATCTGTGGTTTTAGTTTTTTTAAAAAAGGGGGGGACAAAGAAAGAGCTTACTTGAAATTCCAGACTAATCCAAATTAACCCCTCATGACTCTGAGTTCTTAGGGAAAATGTCTTGGAGTATTTGTATTTCAAGTTCTGAGTGGGAAACTTAGGTTGTCCATAATACTGGGAACTTTTGCTTATTTAAAAATTGCTATCCAGCCCTACTCTGAGAAGATGAGAAGGAACTACAGGGTTCACAACCTTCAGAGGCTTCAGAAACCTACTAAATATTTTTAGTAGATTTCTAGATTCAAGCATAAAAAATTATATTCTTCACAATAACAATGGCAGTGAATATCTATTGAGAGTTTATGGGTACCAAGAACCAAGCTTTTATGTACCCTGCTTATCTCTTCCCTCCCAAAACTATCCAGTGAAGTAGTTATATCATTATAAATTTTATTATTTTTTTAAATGTTGGTATTGGGACTCCAATACATGTGATACATGAGCTTGAGCACTGAGACACAGCCCCTGCCAACCTCATTTTTTTTAGGAAACTGGGCTGGGTTGACATTATACACCAATCCCAGGATCATATAAGTACCCACCACAAGCTCAGAATTGGATATTTGGTGGCTGTATTCTAGCGACCACCCCAGCCACTCCATTGGATGTGGTGGTTATTTTCAAGTTTGTTCTGTAGTTCTGTATTAGACAGTACATGGGGCCAAATACACCTTCAAAGATTGAGAAGGAAAACAGATATATATATATGTATATATATGTATATATATATGTATATATATGGGATGAAAGAAATCTAACTTAGAAACATTACCCTCACACTTAAATATAAAAGATGAAACAAAATAGTCTCTAAAATTATTATCAGCTAATTTAGAGAAGGGACTAGTATGACAATAATAGTTAGAAATTATCACTCTGGACAAGAACTGAGTGTTGAAAGTAGGCAAAGGAATATATATATATATACACACATATATAAAGGAATATATATAAATATATATGATAACTTTTCAGTATCTGTATGGCAAATCATATTGCCCAAAAAGAAAGAGAAGATGCAGGTAAGCAGGTGGAAAACTGGGGACATTGGAGTTGTGAAATATACACTGGTGATGGGATGGGTGTTGGAACATTATATAACTGAAAGCCAATCATGAACAACCTTGTAACTTTGTATCTCAATGTGATGCAATAAAAATAATTAAAAATAAAATAATTGACCAGAGGCTGTAGTGATAGTACAGAGGGCCAGGTGCTTGCCTTGCACGTGGATGATGCAGATTCCATCCCTGGTACCCCGTAGGCTCCCGGAGCCCACCAGGAGTGATCCCTAAGTGCAGAGCCAGGAGTAAGCCCTGAACATCACTGGGTATGACTCCAAAGTCAAAATAATTTTAAGCAATTTTTAAAAAGATCATCCATATTCCACCATCAACCAAGGTCTACTTTGAAAATGACCCTTCACTGGTCACAAAATGCTATTAAAATATGTTTCTTGAAAGAAATCTTCCACCATTAACGAACGGACAAGTTCATTCATTCACTCCTTTTTGTTTGTCACATATGGATGCCTTATAGATGCCAGGGAATGTGCCAACTCTGGAGACTTTGAAGATGTACAAGGGAGGGTCCCTGCTCACTGCTCTTTGAAATCTAATGGACTGGGTCTGCTGGAGAACACACATGTAAGAACACAGATGTACTTCACTTCTGGAAAACACGCCACAACGCATGGACCCAGCTCAACGCTGGGACAGACAAAGAAAATAATTTATCTCAGGAGGATAAGGACTTGTTTTAGGAAAACTTCACAGAAGGAGCATTGTGACAATATGAGTCTTATATATTATTCTGGATGGGCTGAAGCGTATAGTCTTCCCGTTGCTCATCGATTTGCTCGAGCGGGCACCAGTAACGTCTCCATGGTGAGACTTGTTTGTTACTGTTTTTTGCATATCGAATACGCCACAGGTAGCTTGCCAGGCTCTGCCGTGGGGACGGGAAGCATATAGTACCGTGGATAATACTGATTAGTATAGTGTGAGTAGGTAGCTTGCCTTGCACACAGCGACCTGGATCCAGACCCTGACACTGTGTAAGGTCCCTTGAGCACAGCCAGGAGTGATCCCTTAGCACGGAGGAGCCAGGAATAAGCCCTGAGCACACCCAGGCATAGCTCAAAAGCAACTAAACAAGCAAATAAAGAGTTTGGAGGAGTCAAAGAGATAGTACAGGGGGTAGGTACAGTGCTTGTCTTGCATCCTGCTTCCCTGGTCCAATCCCTGGCACTGCATTTGGTGCCCCCAAGTACCAACAGGATCACTCCTCAGAATATCTGGGAACAGGCCTGAGCACCTTCAGGTGCAATTCAGACTATATCTCTTCATGTGAGTCTGTAATATTTAGGAAAACAATGTGAAAGATATGAACACAGTGGGGCTGGGAATATCAAATCTATTATAGACATAATTATTTCATGCTACATGTCTGTAGGTACTGAATGCTAAGTACTCACAATCAGGGTATTTAGTACACTGCCAGTAGTTAGGTAAATTCATCCAATCTTCTCAGGAAACGATTTGGTGAAATGAATCAAGAACCAAACAATAGCTGTGTCTTAGATTTAGTAATCAGAAAGGAACTGGTGAAAATCAATCTGGAGAAAATAATACTAAAGGAGCAAAAATTATGTGTCAAAGATTGTAGCACTGTAGCACTGTCGTCCTGTTGCTCATCGATTTCCTCGCGTGGGCACCAATAACGTCTCCATTGTGACTTGTTGTTACTGCTTTTGGCATATCAAATACACCACGGGTAGCTTGCCAGGCTCTACCATGTGGTGTGTGTGTGTGGGGGAAGTACTCTTGGTAGCTTGCCAGGCTCTCCAAGAGGGATGGAGGAATTGAACCTGGGTCAGCCACGTGCAAGGCAAATGCCCTACCGGCTGTGCTATCACTCCAGTCCTAAGACTGTACTATGTATTTATTATGAGAATAGGAAAAGATTTTTAAAAAGTCCCCTGACCCACATAACCCCCACCCCCTCGCCTTACCTCTCAACCCCAGCACTGTCTGGTAATCCCTATTAAAAACACATACAGGTACATATAAAGAAGTAAACTTTGGCATGTTAGTTAAAGGGATTATTGCGCATCTTTTTGAATATGACATAACAAATTTAAATCACTAATACCTACCTTGCTACACAGAAAAAGAAAAATGTATGAGAAGATCAAAATTTTATTGTAAAACTATAATCTATAATAAAAAGACTCTATGAAATGGCACCAGAAATCCAATAAAAGTTGGGCTTAAATGAGGAAAGTTTTGGATACGTGTCTACATCTTTTTCCTCTGAAACCTTCTCTTATGTGGTTGTTGTATACCCTTAAGACTTTGTAAAAAAAAAAAAAAGAAAAAGTCTGTGGAATAAATTTCATTCTCTCCAATTGTGGTGTGAATTTCTTCCAGAAGTCATGAATCTAGTATTTCTTGTTCCTCCTCTAAGTTCACTGGCACAGTGGCCGACAAAGTCGAGCCTATTTCCCTCTGCTCTGCTTCCCCAGGGCCTCACGACCATTCAGAAAAACAACTACCCTTGACACCTGACACAGCTTTTATATGTGTTGGACACCCTTCCCAGCACTTCACACATACTGGCTCATTTAACTCCACAATCCCCCACGGTAAAACAAATCAAGACACATAGTGGTTCGTCTAGCTTTCCTACGAGTGGGTGAGAAAGCCAGGATTTAGGCCTAGGGAGTCTGCCCCCTGGGTCTCTGTTCTTAATCACTCAAAAGCATAAGGGTTGAAATAGTTCTCTGAACACACAGGCATCCAGGAAAGTCCAACCTACACAGATCGCTGGGTAATGCAGGTGCCGACAGGGTTGTAAAGGGAGAGGAACAGAATTCAAAGGATTCCAGCCAGAGTGAGAGTAGAGCAAGTAGGGCACTTGCCTTGCATGCAGCCTACCCGAATTCAATCCCTGGCACCCTGGATGGTTCCCTGAACACCACCAGGAGTGACCCCTGAGTCCATATCCAGGAAGTCTTACCCCTGCATACAGCTGGGTATTCCACACCACCCCCCCACACACACTCACCCAGATAAACCACAAAGATCCTAAAGTAATTCACTTCCTAAAAGGAAGTCTGAATCTCTGGCAACAATTTCATTCTGAGTGAACAGAAGGCAGCTAGAGACGGCATCTGGCATCTGAGCAATTATCTCTGGGTAAGTATCTGATGTGGTGTCAGGGATGGATTAGAGGCAGCGCTGAGCTAAAGGTGAAAAGCTCAAGAGCTGTGTTTCTGTACACCATGACATTTCCTCTGCTGGCTTGCCCAAGACAGACCGAGATGATTGTTTTCTTTCCACTGAGTTTATTTAGGTTACAAAACTCAGACTTTTCTTGGAATTTTTTTTACGTACCCCAAAGCTAGATCAGATTTTTCGTGGCCATCTAACCTAGACCCTGTTTATCTCTTCCCTAACATGCACTCGAACATTCTTATAAACAGAAGAGGACAAGTATCTATTAGGAATAACAAATTCACCACCTCCAAAACAACGATGGTGTTCTACAGGCCTGTGTCGCCCCCCTCCCCCACAAATGACTGTGTCTCCCACCTTCACCACCTCCATGGTGGTGTGCTACCAATGTGTGCCACCTCCAAAGTGACAGTTCTACCAGCCTGCACGACACTCCTGTTTCCTAGCTTTGTCCAAGAATGGATGCTAGGAACCGACCTCTCATCAGCTACACCAACAGATCCCCCACTTAGAGAAAAGTTGACATTTTGCTTAGTACCACCCAGAGTAAGGACTTTCCAATATTCTCCAGGTCACAGACGTGCACATCTTCCCTCACCCCAAGGTTCACTGGGATACTCTATTTACTTCTCTTTCATGCAAGCTGTGTTCTTCAGTGTCATTCAGTGTCATTCTTGACTGATCCTCCTTCATTGCTATCAGTGATAGATACCTTGGAGGCCAAATTTTTCATCTCACAGATGAGACAAAGCGACATCCCAACATCAGGTCAATGGTAGAGTTGCTCTAGATTCTCACTCCAGAGTTCCTTCTGCCATGTGACCTCAGCTACTCTCTAACACTTCTTTCTTTTTTTTTGCTTTTTGGGTCATACCTGGTGATGCACAGGGGTTACTCCTGGTTCTGTACTCAGGAATTATTCCTGGTGGTGCTCAGGGGACCATATGGGATGCTGGGCATCGAACCTGGGTCTGCTGCATGCAAGGCAAATGCCCTCCCCACTATACTATCGCTCCACCCTTGCCCTGTAGCATTTCAGGCAACACTATGTAGTCGGGAACTTGAGGATGGAGCAGGGGGTTCCCAGTCATTTTCCTAACCCCCCTATGCCTTTGCCCCCAACTCCAGGCTCCTTGTCTAAACCTAACACAGCGGGAGGAGAGATGGGGGTTCTTACTCATTTCCATGTATTCTGGAGTTAGTCCTGTGTAGGGTTCCAAGCTATAGTCTAGGTCCCATTGCTCTGGGTGCTTCGACTGGGCAGAGTCGGTTTCTCCAGGTTCTGTCTCATCTTTCAGCTTCCGAAATAGTTTCTTTAGCTTCCTGGAAAAGAAATGGAACCATCACCCAGAATGTCTGGAGGACAGGGTTAACTCTACAGACTGAAAGGAGGAATACATTAAGTTTTGACAATGAAGCCAGCTGATCTAAGGACAGATAGAAGGACATAAAGGAGACTTGTTTCTTTTCAAAGACACCCCAGGAGGCCCTGGATTCCAGTTAAAAAGGACTCCCCGACAAAGGACAAGATTTTGTCAAACTTGAAGAAACCAAATTCTTCCTATTGCTTGATAAGCCACAAAAAGGTGACCTTTTTTTTTTTTAATCAAATGGGACACTCCATCACTTAAGAGGTGATCCTGAGAAAGAAAGGGAGGCCAGAGAGCTATGGACAGGAGCTCACCTCCCAGGAGACTCGTTCATCTCTTAATAATATACACGGGATCCTATTTCCACAAAAGGCAAGCTAATTGTTGCCTATTAAGATTAACCACCAGTAACAGCATGCTACCAGTGGCTGAACTATGCCCTCTCCCTCTCAGATGCTGAAATTTTAACCCCCCAAAGTGAAAAAAATTCAGATTAAATGAGACAAAGAAATGAAGTCCTAATCCAAGATGACCAGTAGCCTTAAAGGAAAAGGAAAAAACCAGAACTCAAATGAAGACTCCACATACAGTATTCAGTACATTTTGCCCTTAAACTTATATCTTCAGCAAAGACTGTCCATAGCCATGATTGTTCTGTGGCACAACAGTGGCTAGTGATTGTTTTCTTGAAGATGATGATCAAACTGGAGTGGCACTAAAGTGAAGTGTGGACGGGGGAAGGACCACCACAGGAAATAAGTTTAAATAAAAATGTATTGCTATGTATACATCTTTTTTAAAAAGGGATGTTTGGAGATTTTGCTCTTCAGCATAGCTTGGAAGTCCTAGCCAGAATAATCAGGCATGACATATGAGCTTAAATACTCTGAGGGGAATGCCATTTGCCATTTAAAAAGATGACACCATGCTTTTGTTTGTTTGTTTCTTGCTTTTTGCTTTTTGGGTGACACCTGGCGATGCACAGGGGTCACTCCTGGCTCTGCACTCAGAAATTATCCCTAGTGGTGCTCAGGGGAACCATATGGGATGCTGGGAATCGAACCTGGGTTCGCCGCGTGCAAGGCAAACGCCCTACCTGCTGTGCTATTGCTCCAGCCCCCAACACCCCACTTTGGAGGGACAAAGTTGATGGATGTTTGAGGTGATGAAGCTAAATGATATAAGTAAGTGAGAGACAATTTTGTTGGTTTCACGCATATACTTTAGGGTATAACTAAAGCAAACTGGCAGACACCAACAAAGCTGATTTGTATATTCAATTTAAAAAAACCATGGGGTTACTAGAAAGAGGAAAAAACTCTAGGAATGTCTATTAGCATTGGAAAGACAAA